>NW_017893507.1:30127-63958 GCF_001540865.1 Ananas comosus
AACTGCTATCACACATTAACTGCATCTAGAGTGTCATGCTCGCGACTGCCAATTTTGGTCGGTTGCGGTGGTATACGAACAGGATACCGAACAAGAAGAACCTCTTCCTACCGCCCAAGGCTAACTAGGCTGGAATTCTAATCAATAGCACTAAGTGTTGGTGGCTATTAGTTTTTTAGACCTGATTGATAAATGTCGGTTAGGATGTATGTGGGACCCTAGGGTTGAGTGCGGTGGGTGGTGAATAGTATATATAATATATATATATATATATATATATATATATATATATATATATATATAGAACTACGTTGGAATGCTTATCAATAGCACCAAAGTGTTAGTCTAATTAGTTTAGTTCTTGCGATTGAGAAATGTGCGGTTTTAGGATGACGTTGGACCCCTAGGTGTTGAGTAGGAGTGGTTGGTGAATAGTATAACTAACGGAGTAAAAAATAATTAAAAGGGTTAACATAATGGTTAGAAAATTGATAGAAACCAAATACTTTGTGGCTATCGATAGCATAGCACCGGACTATATATATATATATATATATATATAATTGAGTTAGAATACTTTTAGAAGCACCAAAGCCTGATGCTGTAGTTTGTCTCGCCTTTGGATTACTCCTGATTACTACTAGTATTATGATCAAATACTATTCTACCTACCACCATCATCTCAAACCTAATATCTCTTTATACCAATGGAGTTTAAAAACTCAAAAAGCACAACTATTTGAGCTTTTGAGAATATTCTAGCCTCAACTATTATATATATAAATATATAATATATTATATATATATATTATATATATAATATATATATATATATAATGTAGAGCTACTATGCTATTGGAGCCAAAAACTAGGTTGGTGTTCATTCTTTTATGCCTTTAGAGTCAAACATTCTACAGTTGATGATAGCGTCCCCTTACGTGAGTACTCTCCCATAGGGTTGAGTGTCATCCATTGCTTCCGATAGCATAGTAGCTTCTATACTATATATAGTATATATATATATAGTATAGAACTAAGCTACTATATATTAATTTAGCCAAAAAAACCCCAAGTCATTTGGTGCTACCAAGTTTTAGGCCATTGGATAAGAGAGTGTGTTTAGGATGTATGGGCCCCCATAGGGTTGATTAGCGTGGTTGGTTGAATAGTATGATTTAACGTCATTGAAAATGATCCAAAGGGGTAGATCTAACGCCGAAAAACTTTAGCACCAGTGCTTCGTTCTATTAATAGCATAGTACCGGAGCTCTATCATAATATATATATTATATATATAGTATATATATATATATATATATATATGGATAGGATTTGCATTTAAAGCGCTCCAAATTCGATACAATTGGAGTGAAAAACCCTGCCAGCATGCAACATTTACGTGTAGCACCATTCCAAGGAGCTTTACGCGGATTTATGCATTAAATACATTATTTCCACAATTGAGATTCTTCGGTAAAGTCTCTGTCTCAACTTCGAGTCCGTGCCGTTTTGTTCAAAGTGTCAGAATTTAGCGAGACTGTTATCAGCGTTCCCCTCTGAGTATAATTTATGTTTTTTGAACCAATCCATCACCAAAACTCAACGTTTCGCAATAAATGATGCTTCTCGGGAAGTGCTCCATTTCCAACAAATTTCTAATATGCAATTTAAACCCTCCAAACTCAATATTTCCCTTCCAATAATTCACCAGTGCGATAATTCACACAATGTGCTACCCTTGAGTTTCGTGCAATTCAGTATATATGAAATGCTCATACCTTTTCCATTAAAACCCAAATTCCGCAAAGGTCATATATGATGAGCAGCCAGATTTCTCGAGACCGTACATCGAACATAATAATCTGCCTACACCATGGCATCGGCTATAAGTTAGTACAGTTGAAAAAAGCTATTGAATTACTAGAACAGAGGTCGGTACCGACAGAAGCCATCTACACTCAACGGCCCTATTTCGAAAATACGAGTTAGTATTCATTTTAAGGTGAAAAAGTAAAATCACGTATTAAAATCTTTATTTTAAATATTTTTGCCTGAAATTTATTCGGACTAGTTTAAAATTAAAATACACACGACAAACAGCTAAACAGATGTCAAATTTTTATAGGGAGAAAATTCAATCTCACAACTCATTAGGAATATTCCTACTCTATTATTATTAGTTACTTCTTACTTTCTTTTTATTTGCGTATGAATGATGATGGCTACGAACATACGAAAAACATGATTGCGTGATTATATCTTCTAATAGTTGACAATGACATTTTTAATAGAAAGCTTCTATTATATATGATTGACATATACCGTGTGGAATAATCGGGGGGCGGTTAAGCAAGGCCATGTTGCCTGCTTAATGACTTGAATATCCTTCATGCCATATCTATGCTTATATTATAATCATATTTTACTTGAATAATATTATTTTATGATTATTTGTTATATTTCTGTATTTATGAAGGCCAATGTTCCTCTTTAATACAGTATACCTTTCATATCTATGCATATATTATAATTAATATTTCTACTTGAAAATATGTTTATGATTTATTTTGTGTAATTTTCTTATTTTATGAATCAGATAAGCTTAACAAATTATAGCACAAGCTGCTTAATATAGCCCACCTCCAAGATATAATTAATAAACGACTTAAAATAGTCAATTGAATTTAATAAACTAGACTAGAATATCATCGAAAATTAATAAACTATTGACTAAAAGGCCATCGAATTTATAATTGGCATAGAAATAGTCAATCTAATTATTCATATCTCACTTTGAAAAATAAAAAAAACTACAGATTGTCACAATTATAGCCCCCACCTAAGAAGATACATTAATAAAAAATTGTACTAAGAATAGCCAATCGAAATAAATAACAGGACTAGAACAGTCATCGAATTTAATAAGTTGAATTAGAATAGTCAATTTATTATCATATCAGTTTGAAAAAAAAAAAAAATTACAAGACTCCCCGAAATTATAGGAGAGAGAATAAACATGAGCTATATGCAAACAATTGAATATTCATGATTTGCGTTGTCTCATTTGGTCTGTGTGTAGTCCTTCGTTTAATCCGACTCCAATAGGTCATCTCTTACAGGAAAGTTTCCTCGTCCTCGAGAATACACATCTATGAAACTTATATTGAAGCTACAATATTTTTTGCCACGTGGCATGTTTCACCTGCCCCACTCCTCTAATTATAATGCAAGGTGCAATATTTAATTATATACAACTTTAAATCCAACTTTAAATCAAACCACCTTCTCTTCTTCTAACTTCAATCCTTCACCTTCCCAACTCCTCTAATTGATTGCAAAAGCGCGAACATTTAATTGCAGCACCATATTAATATTCTATTTTCAATGAGTAGTTTTATAACTTTATACCACTCCCTCCTCTTATTAATGTTCCCGCCCTTCTCTTTTGTAACTCTTTTGCATGATCATAAAAACAAGTATATGATCGTTTAATCTCCCACTCCACACTCATTCTCTCTCTGTTCTCTCACTGTGTTAGTGAAAGAAGAAGAAAAAGAAGAAAAAAAAAGACAGAGCTCTGAAGAACATTGTCTCTTTCGAGAAGATCATTTCCTGCGAAGCCAAAGCCGCGCATCCATATAAGCTGCCAGCTAACCAGTCCGTGCGGGAGCCTTTACTCGCTATATGAATTTAGTCATGCAAATGACTGTGCTTAATATGATATTAGTCTTGCCTATATTATCAATAAACCTGTAAATATAATTTTCATTAAAATTTTCAAATTTTACTTCTATTATTTACCCGCCCTGGCCACGCGCTGGTCTTTACACTAGTTATATTATATTCTACCTATAGCATATGAGATCGTTAAGTATCTAATAAGAGAGAATGCCTATTTGCACAGTTAAAAGTTGGATATAAATCTTCACATGCCAACCATCTAAGAGTTTAACAGTAGTTTTTTATATTTAATATTAGAATATTGATTGATAAAGTAGTGTGAAAAAAACTTGACCCTTCTTATTATAAAGGAGAAAAATTTACACCAACTTTTGGCTGTAAATATAGCTAGCATTGTGCTCAATACATAAGAATAACTATAATATTTTATATTAAAATAGTATTTTAGCAAATTAGATTTAATAAAATTAAGGCAATATAGAAAGTTTTTAATTATCATATATTATTTCTATATCAAATGACTATCAACGTGAGTTACGACCTTTTGACTAATTCACAATGGTTGTGAACTATCCAGACAAGACTGTTTAAATCCTCACATCTTTAATTAATGACTGGGGATACCACAGCTTTCGGTGAGATAAAAATCGTGAACACCCCCACTTTAGCACATTAGGAAATAGGCTCTCAACTTTCTTTTTTGTGGATTGAGATTTCTCTAATAAGTATTTATCTAAATACATTAATTTTTTTTTTTTCAAAATCATAAGTAATTTGATCAAATTCAATAGGTTCGATTAATTTTTACTAATAAACTAGAAAAAAAACATTAAATATATAGATAATATTATCCTTAAGTTTTTTTTAAAAAAAAATAATCAACTTCACTATGCCCCTAAGTTAAAAGACTAAAATAAAAAAAGGAAAGTTAAAACAGCCTCAGTCAAATAAGTTGAAATTCGACATGCACCAGTGTTACACTGTAAAACTCATGAACCAACATAATATGTAATTATTAATATTCTTTAAATTGAAATTGTTAATTTACTTGATGTGATCTAAAAACCTAAGAGCTTATGTATCAAAAATTGGTTCATTTAAAGATCTTATTCTATGCCTTAAGTGTTTAAAAAATCGTGATATGAATGAGAATTATTATTTAATCTATAAAAAATATTGTTCAAAATGTAAGTTTCAGTAGATGATCTATTATTGAGCTTTAGCGGCGCCATGCTGTGTATGAGAGAGACCTTATGATGAGAAATGCCACTTGTAAGCTAAAGTTAGGCGTAAAGGATTTTGCCCAACTTATTCAAGAATTCACACATTTGAATTTGTAATATTAAAAATTTAAATGTTGATAAAATTACTGTGAAAGAAATTAGTCTTGAACAGCTGAGAATATAAAATTATATGTAAAAACATTATATAACTTTCTGAATTAAAACCATTTAATTTAGCTACTCCATCTTACTAAATTTAATTTTACTATCGAATTTTTAAAGTTTGTTGATTTTAGTCGATCAATGACACTTTGACTTTAAATCTTGATGTATCCGTTACCCTTTATAGCGTTAGTTAGTATCTTTTTATACATTTTCGATCGTAAATAATAAATTTTACTAAAATAAGTAGTTAGCTCAAATTTTGAAGATTATAAATGTTGTGACTAACTCAAATTAAATGAATTGAGAGATTAGACAGTAAAATCAAATTTTGAAAGATACGAAGCAAGTAGCAAATCAAAAATAATCTAAGTTTTAAAATAAATTCGTTTGTTTTTTCACCAAATATACTCTCGCTGGTGTAGATATTATACTGGCCTTCTTCGAAATAAAATACTCTCTTTTGTTTAAACTTCTAAGAAATAATTTTTTTGGGTGTTTATACATACACCAAAAAAAAAAAAAAAAAAAAAAAAAAAAAAAAATCTGTAGTTGTCGAATGAGTCAAAGCGATTATCCAACAGCAATAATGGTCTCCTGGCGCCTCTTATTCAAGGGCCCCCTTCCGTCTATATAAACACCAATGTATAGAGTGCCACCCCCCCAACAAGGCTGAAATTAACAAATGGGTTGAAAAACAAAAAAAGCAAACTAAAAGGAACTATGAGTGTAAAGAAAAACAATCATCCCCACCCCGAATAGTCGTTTCTGTGGGACTACTTGTGCTCTGCTCCGGGCATTGAGCTCACATCTGCATCAGTCGCATTGGCCGGGATGCCTGGAACGATGGGCGACGTCGAATCCCTATCCGTCGGCATCGGGCCGGAACTGGCTCGATGGAGGTTACACTCAACTGGCACCCTTAGACAAAGCCACTCCACAAGCTTCGCTGAACCAGCATGATATCTGATGCATTTCCTATCATTGGCCTCGCGCCGTTGTTGCTGCTATGTGTATCGAAGCCCAATGCTACAATGGCCACTCGGCCAGCAATGTGACTATACAACGACTGGCGAGATGAACGCCTTTGGCGTCACCATACGTTCTCTAGGCACGCCTCAACAAGTTTATCACCATCGGCTGTATGACCGCTGGCCTACCTCATAAGGAGCAACACGCCAAATAGGCTATGGCGAATAGTAGCTATTGTCGCGGCGTGTGTATCAATGTGCAGAGGAGGGACGACTTGAAACAATGGCTCGTGCCAGCTGGCAATCGGATGGCTTGCCCCAGACTGCCATCCGCGAAGGGAATGTGTGCAGCTACCAGAGTTGTGGTGTTGCGTCGAAAACTATTCACTCGCACAACACATACAATTTGAGCCGGGCAACTAGCCGCCGCGTGGTGGATGAACGCGCCTTCAATTTCAGCACCTCCTACATCAGCTACGCGATGAGCTGTACGGAGAACTGCTGGCCGTTGGTGATCAATCGGGCCGTAAGAAACAAAGACGTGCTGGGAACCGCGCGAACATGAACTTCCTACTGCATGCCGTAGAGGAGAACAGCACGCTGCCTAGATCTCCGCCAGACGGGCCCGCTATGCTCTGTAATTGCTTCCGAGGGTTATCAAGCACACCCTTATCTACCCCACGGGTGCCAGGTTGCATTCTCTCTCTCTCTCTCTCTCTCTCCTCCTCTCTCTCGTTACAAACATCTTTCTATTATTTTGTGGATGCTGTGAGAAAGTTTTTCTGGCTCGGATAGTTAAGAGCATATATAAGATTATAAATTAACCATCTTTAAATGTTATAAATAAATATTATTTTGATACTGATATACATTATATTTATATTAGGCGATTCATACGTCAATCAGTTAAAAAGGGGTATTTAATGTGAATTAAAATAATGGTATCGAAAAATTCTAATAATAATAATTAATTATGATATTTGAAATATTTTTGCAATGGTAGCATAGTGTTGGATTTGGTATATTTAATTATTAGTACTTAGAGCGAATACATGTGCCAAAAGGTAGGGCCTCCAAAAAAAGAGGGGTGATTTTTGATGAGAAGAGTGAACGCAAGCTGTATGTTAAAAAACTATATATATACACACAAAGTGAATAGTTTTTTTTTTTTTTTAATACAAAATAGGTTAATTAATCTTTCTTAAAAAACAATAGTAGTCCTCTTTGAAATATAATTTGAAAAGTAAACTGCACAGATCAAATTGCCCCACGCCAGTTAAATCTCTGCGTCTAAACTCAATTTTGAGACTTGGATCCTTGATGAACATTGTGTGAGCGGGAATGGATAATCGACAAGTAATCTAAATTTAAGTTAATTTTTTCTTTGGGAATTTTGTGATATGTGAACAGATATTGATGACGTGTGCATAACAAGGATGGGTCCTCCATGCTCGGGATTCACAAATCGACAAGTGGTCTGCGATGCAGTCCATGCAACGGAGTCACATGCGACCTTATAAGGAACTGCTACGCGCGAAAATCTCTCAGCGGCAGCCGAAGCTAGGTTATAGGGAGCTCTTCCACCTTTTTTGGCAAGGCGTTTATTTGGTCTTGAGTATAGTAAAAATTAATTTATTTAAGAATAAAATAAAGTTCAGATTTAACAGCAAGAGATTAAATTAATTTTGTATTTTGATAAAAGTTAAATGTGTTCCGGCAGAGCAATAAAAAAATATAACGTATGGATAGAAAGTATGGAATATAAGGAAAAATGATGATAGTTAAATACAAAAAAATGATTATACTCCTCATTTAAATTGAATTTGAATTAATTAATTTAAATTTTATATTTTATATTTTAAATTTAAATTTATAAAAATCATTTTAATTTTAAAAATCATAAATTTAAATTAAAAATATAAAATATAAAGATATTTAAATTTAAAAAATTTAACATCTAAAATTTAAAATTTAAAAATTAAAAATTTAAAAAATTTTTAATTTAATTTTTATAATTAATTTTAAATTTTATAATAAATTTAAAATTTACCTCTTGTTCCTTGGATACAACTTGCTTTAGAACAAGCTTGTTCTAGGTAGCGGTGAAACTATTGGTTCGCCACCAAAAAAAATTAGTATTAGGATATAAGGAGGCGAACCACAAGAAGACTATTCCTTCTTATATGGCGCCATCCAAAGTTAGTTTTGTTCGCACGAGTTGACACTGAAAATGCTTTCTTTTTTACAATCGATCATCCAAGATTTATAGAAAGCAAGACTTTTTCAGTGATTGGGCAAGTGATCGTCTCTAGGCTGTTTCGCGGAGTCGAAAAATATTGTATGCCTCCAACGCCATTAAATTAAATTTTTTAAATAGGCAACTGTTATTAAATTTTAATGTGGGAATATTATGCAACCTATTCCTCCAACTAATATATTAAATTGGCGTCAAAGCTTTAAAAATGTTTAAATCTTAGTCGTCAAGCAAATGTTTTAGCTCGCTAGAAAGACAAAGGGATTCTATTTAGTTACTCATATCATGCTCCTAAACTGTTAGTCGTTGTAGCATAGAAAGAGATATTGCAAAGTCTATAAAAATAATATGGAAACTCTATAAAAGATTCGCATTAGTATAATATAAGTCTAACATGTGAAGGAATGGGAGGATTAATTATCCCGTAATAAAGGCTGACTTTTGAGTCCAATGTAAGACGCAGTATTGGACTTAGAAATAGTTAATTTAATTTGAATGTCATGTTGGAATTTTTATATATGTAATTTATATGAGAAGGACACTTGGGTGGGACTCAGTATGGACCGATCATTTTAAAAAGTTTGAGCTCTTTTGAAACAAAATCAAACTTCACAAACTAAATAAGTCATGCCAATATTGCAGGAATTGATAGTTAATTAACTCGTTCATATAGCCCTTATGCTCGCTATTATTGCTTAATTTGATGCTGTGAGTCTATATCAAATGCAGCATTTGCATCAGCCTCGTCTTATTATTTATTATCATGTTATGTATTATGTTAATTGAAGACCGAAGGTCTGGTATAAAATTAAGGAGGAGAACTTCCAACAATCATGGAGGCTGGCTACTATTGGAAGAAATCAGAAATTAGCCATAGGCGCTTGCATTTAAGAGTGTTAAGACAAAAGGCTCGAACAGCGACGGAATAAGTTTCTCATAGACAAACACATAGGCATGGAGCTATGGCAGCAGTATAATAAGAATCTCAACAGCAATCATGTAGTCGTTAGCAATAAAGCAGAGCTTAAATTATATAATAGAGAGCAAAGAAAGAATTCGGAAAAGAGATGCTTATTCTTTCGCTCGAGGTAAGCCATAGAAACATAGTTCACCTCTCTCGGATTGTTTTAAGGTGAAGTTCCAATGGCTGGGTGTATGGAATTATTTCGCAATGGCGAACCTTATTCCAGTTTTGATTCATGGCAACGGTCGGTAAATCTTATAAATCTTTGAGAGAGCTCGCTTTGAAAATAGCTCTCCCGATGTCTGCGGAAGCACTTGGCATACTTGCATTCGTCATGCGCGCCCTCCGATAATTCATGAATGTTTAAGTCTCGCAAAACACCTTTTGATGATCATTAATGCCAAGGTCTCTGATTCGAGCTTCTAATGCTCGTCCTAGGGATAAGACACAGTTTGTCAGCATTGGTTGCAAGGTGAGCTTGCGTTATTAGACCAGAAACGCCTACAAACATGGTTGTTGATTGATAAAAGCCGATTTTATAGTTTGAGTGGTTCTTTTGGATGCTCTCACCGCCGTAAGAAAGCATTCGTCTTTGAACGAAAATGAAAAGAGAGATGAGCCTTTCATCATCCTTCTTATCTGCTTATGAGGAGGGTCGCTCAGCGAACTTCTTGATGATCAGATTAAGTATAGATGAAGATGTGAAAGCGATTAAGAAATTGCATGTACTAGCAAAAGCTTGTCTTTAAATGTCAAGGCGAATGACAGACCCTCATGAAAGAGTAGCAGAGGAACTTGACAGACTCAAAAAATGGAAGCCAACATACCTGGGAAGCAAGCATAACACATGCAGATATGAAAGTGTGCTTTGACAATCTCTCAAGCTACAGCCGAGAAGAAAAACACCCGGTTTTAATTTAGAAGAAAGAAAGCTATGCATAAGCATAACCTGACCTTGATGGCTATATTAGTATAATATATATATATGAGAGAGAGAGAGACAGGAGAGATGAGAGAGAGACGAGAAGAAAAGAGATGAGAGAGAGGAGAGAGAGAGATAGAGAGATGAGAGAGATAAGAGAGAGAGGAGAGAGAGAATTGTGCTTCTATGCTTTACAATAAAATACGCAGAGTTATTGGTGCCTGGTAGAGTTTATTGTCGCATTGATTAAGAATGTGGTCTAGAATGATGTGGAGCCCCTATGGGTTGAGTGGTTGGTTGATTGAATAGTATGATAGCCGGATGGAAATAGATCAAAAGGGTAATCTAAACAGTAAAAATTTACAAGGCACCAAGTGCTTTGTACGTTTAGCCAGCACTACCTGACTCATATATTATATATAGATATATATATTATATATAGAGAGAGAGAGAGGAGAGAGACGAAGAGAGAAGAGAGAGTCTGGCTTGTATATTTGTTAATAAGCACGATGATCTGCGCGTGCTAATCAAGTCATTTTTGGCTGTTCGGTACTTTCGAAGTCGACAATCCGCTCGTTAGGCTTGACTAAGTATTGGGAAGTTAGTTAGAAAATAAATTTTGTGATTTTATTATCCATTTACTATAGTGGGTCGAACGGTACTCAAAGATCATATAAGCATGTAAAATTTACACGAAAGTGATTATATGATATCTAAATTTTTAATAAAGAATTAGTCTTATTTATACTAGTACAAAAAAATAATTAAAATATAATCTTATTAATTGTTGGCCCCTTTGATCACTAGTAATTGCTATCGAAAAATTATAAATTTATTTTCTAGATATTTTCAAAATATATTTAGATCAATTTAAACGAGGCCCAATGTCGAGTCAGTGTAGGTCGAGCATAAATCGAAATGACTTGAACATGGAGTAGGCCCCCCCCGCCCGCCCGCCCGACCGTTCTAATAAAAGCACCAAAGCTAACTCTCTCTCGCTCGTAGTATTTACTATCTAGTTTCTAGCCCTTGCATGTATTATTCACCCGCCCTCTCTACATCCAAGACATATAAGGCGCTCGGGACTATATATGAGTGAACATTATTCCTTATTTAGTATCTATATATTTAAACTCTAGACATTTAAATCTTGAACTTCTAGATGAAATGCAAGAAATTCATCTTTTGGTATCTTCCTATCTTCTTAGATTAACGTGAATTTGTTAAGCCATATGCGATTGCATGTAACTTCGGGTAGTAATAAATAAAAGTTGTGGTTGTTGTTGGCAAAATATTCTTAAATCATATTGTATTTTGCTCTCCTCTAATGACTTCACATAAGAACACCACGTTTGGCATTCTCTTATGAGTGAAAAAGGCTTTGTTGACCCACACCTTTGCATTAAACCACAATGAAATTAATCAGCCAAAGAGTAGACAAATAAACAAAAAAACCTCAAATCTCACTCACGCCTAATAGAACAATCAATTCATTGAGAATGAAGCTATAGCTAGGCATCACCAATTGCTTACAATATCAACAACAAATTTCTATCTACTACGTAGGCTTTGCCTCTCTCACCTACAATGTTGGAGGAAAATCCAAAATCTCTATTATAAAAAAAAACAAAGTATTTTTATTATATTATTTATTTTATTTAACTTATTTTTATTTATTATCATATTCTTACGTTTGTCCCGTCGTGGCGGCCCGCTTTATGACGCACCCCCTTCCCTCGTGCATGGCATAGTGTGCTCTGTTAGTTAATTCTGGCGTACTATACGTGAATTATTCAAAAAAAAACGCAAACCATATATAAAATACTCGTTTCGCCGAAATTTTCACAAAATTCAGAATAAACGCATTTTTTCCCATGCTCAGAGAATTACATGATCAAATCGGGCATTCTCACCAATTATAATTCTGAAAAATGCGGATTAGCACTCTGAAAATATGAAATTTTCGAAAAAAAAAATAGATTGACTGCTGCGGAAAGGAGAATTTTCGAATCATGGCATGGCGCATAGACCACCGCTCTGCGAGTCCGTGCACTCTTCTCGTGAGGCGTAGCTGAGGCAATCTGGCCCGTTTCGACTTTGGTGAAAAAGAAATAATGGAGACCGAAGCAAAAAGGAGAAGTGAGGAAGAAAAGAAAAAAAAAAGCGGAACAAGAGAAGAAGAATCCGGTGTGAGGGTTTGGGATGGCGGGTCCAGGAGTGTAGGGGTTCGAATGGCGGGCGTCACGAGGGCTGCACTCAGTCTATCGTGACGCGTGCAGGAGTGAGAGGTCACGGTGGCCTCTACTGCTCTGGCGACTGCCTTTGTTGCGTGAGATCGTGACTCTCTCTCTCTCTCATCATGTATATATTATACTAGTAAATGAGCGTGCAAATGCACATAATATTATTAGAAAACATTATATAATTTTTTTAAATTATTTTTAATTAAGGCATATTTATATGATTTTCAAATATGTATCTAAAAAAATTTAAAATAATAAATCACGCTATTGAGAAAGATATGCTTTAAATGATAAATAATAAAATAATCTCTAATGGCAAAAATTATTTATTGAATTAAATAGACAAAATAAAATCTGGTTAGGAAAAGTAAAATTTTGAAATTAATATCGAAAATATAAAATCCTGTTATCTTAGAAAAGAAAATATTTTTGAAATAAATAGTTAATATCTAAAAAGATATTGTAAAATAAAATAGGAAAATATCTTTTTAGGATTTCACACCGTAATCTGTTATAGTAAAATCTTACTTTTGAAATTAAATAGAAAAATTATATTTTAGGAGTTTACAATCAGTAATCCTGAATTATAGAGAAGCTTACGTAGTTCATTGCTGTTGCTATTTATATTTTTATTCTGTATATTTAAATTTTTGTACGGAAAGAGAAAATGGACGCTAATTTTTCGCCGAAAAATGGTCTATGTCGACAGACCGCAAATTTGAATATACGTGTTTATAATATAGTAAGTATAGATAATATTATTCTATATTAATTTATTTTATATTTATAGAAATCATAAATTATTTATAATACAGTATAATCTAAAAAAAATCAATTTAATAGACGAATTTTTATTCGCAAATTTTTAGATCGATAAATATACAAATTCTCAAAAGTTATAAATCGCATACACGAATTATTGACGAATCAATTTTAATAACTATATTTTTCAAGCAAATTTAAAAATTAAGATACGAATTTTATTCGTTATTTATCCATACCGAATTTATATCTGTACTCGAATTAACTAACTATGATAGGCGTGCAACGTTGTTGGCCAACATTCCACTTATCTCACCTCTTGCTTATAAATAGTAACTGCCACTGTCATGGGTCTAATACACATACCAAGAGATGCTTTGTTTGATATAGAAAAGAAAGAAAAATTAAAGAATGAACCTCTGTTATTTTAATTTTTTTCTATTGTTTTGATATTTGGCTTGATCTTTTTTACACGCGATGTTTACAAGATCTCCTCAATTGTTCTTCACGAGTGCTCGCAGAAGGAGATTCCGTCGAACCTTGGCAGGCGTGGTTTTCTCGTTTAATCCTATATTAATGAAGCGGAACTACGCCTTAGGACAATGCTATGCACGCTTCAGATAATTATTCTTGGGAAGATCTTCGCACAATTTTTGGGATTTAGGATAATCTGTAAGTTTAATTTATTTATATTATTACAAAATTATTAGATTTTAAGCCACAATCAAATTTTCAGTCGCGGTATTTTTTCAACATTACAAAACTTAGGCAGCGAAATATCTATCGGCTAATCATATAATAGATAAAAGATTGGCCGGCTGGAAGAGCTTGACCTCCTTTCATCGGAGTTGGCCTTAGCTTTAGCTAATATCCGCGTCTTAATTGGCCTTCATGCCTTTTCATTCACCAGGCTTGGTTGGAGCAACGAATATTCTAACTCTTCTCATATTTCAACAGAATGACTGTACGAAATGAAAAAAGCTACAACAACTCACGTTTCAAGAATTTTTTCCAGATTTTTATTATGGCCTCTACCGTCTAAATGCTGCAATTGTTTAGCTTGGCTTGCTTCCATGAAGTGGAGTGGCTAGTGGAACCTCCCCTTGTTTTGCGTCGTTGAACTGAACAGCCCAAGAATAGAAACAAATTCTAAAACTTCAGAACTAAAGATGGCAAATGCTAAACTCTAGGGGCTGATGCATACAATGTCGGTGGACTCGATGTGATTGGATGTTCTCCGGTCAGTTTCAGCAAACTGATTCCTGGCATGTAGGGTGTTAAACACAACAAATTCAATCTTTATTGGAAGACCGCGCCGCCGAGTCTTCATGTGAGTGACTGACTGTTGTGAATAGATACTAAACGTGATAATTTAAAAGAAAAGGGGTTGGCTTGGACGGAATCATGGCAATCTGTGCTAAGAAGAAAATAGATATTTAGGACATAAACCATCTTCTTCGAGTTGCAGAGCTGGAACAATCATAAAAGAGAGAAAAAATAAAAAAGATAAATACAGTAAAATAGATTACTAACTAAAGAGAAAATTGATGCTGTACTTCGATCTACACAAATAGTTTCAATCCAACCCTTTTTTATATCTTATCGTCTTATATAAACTTAATTAGAAGCTAATACTGCCTTACGCACCATACACACAGCACAATGCCAACTCTTCATGCATCTCCAGCCTCACATTATCTAGCATATGGCCGTAGAATATACAATAATGTGCCTTTACATAAGAAGCCTACAGTAAACATATTCAATTCTAATATAATCTAAATAAATCTTATTCAACATAATTTTATAATTCATTTAATTTTTATAGATTTAAAATTTATTCGTAATTTAACCAAAATCCTAACTCAATCACTGCAGCGGTCATCCATTAGGCAGCAATTTGATTACCTGCCTAAATAGTCCAAAAAAGCTACGCGTAAACTATTTTGTAAAACCAATTCAGAAAATGAGAAACAATTTATTTATTTATTATTTTTTTTTAATGTTTTAAGAAAGAGTAGACTAGCTACCTGCTTCATTCATTCGAAAATAAACTAGGTCAGAATAAACAGTTGAAAGACAGCAATAGGGCGTTCCACAATTTATTATATGTTTAATTTAGATTCTATACAATCTGCATGATAACACTAATATATATTCCATGTATATACAATGCCACTTTGAAACCCTAGTATGTACACATCACATGTATCTATTTTAGCACACAAAACCTCTGTCATCACATCCTTTAGCCCTATTAATGTTCATGAAGGGGCAGAGAGTAAAGTGTCCCTCCAGCTCATCAGCTCCTGCTCTGAAGCCTTCGACATCTTGTTGCTCTTACCTCACCGCACACCTCCCTGCACAGCCTTCGCCCGCCTGACCGGTGCCGCGCTCCTCCCGCCACTTCTCTAGCCAGCGTCGCCACGTGCTCCACCTCATCCTGTAGCCGCCAGGCCAACAGTCGGCTGACGGTATGCCAAATCCCTGTTCAGATATGTACCCCTTGCTGCCACGCTCGAGCCTGGAGCTAACCCGCACGGACCACTCCGCGAAGACATTTAGACCGGAAAAGCGCGGGTAGAGGCTACTAAAAGCCAGTCAACGCAATGCAGCAAGCGATCAATCGCGCCGATACTGCCGTCCGAGGCTGTATAATGATAAAGAGAAACGAATGCTCGCTTAGCCAGTGTGCGAGGCCGCAGCTGGCTTTCTGCCTTCTTGCGCCGCTTGCCCGAGCTGGGTTGAGCAGATCGCCGCGGAGCGCCCTTGCACCATGGCGGAATTGTCGTGAGACGAAGCTAGCAAAATAAATGGATCTGAACGTCTTGAAAGCCTCCGGCAAGTACTTCTATCAATGGCTGGCATCGCTATGCCGGAGGGGGGTTATCGAGACAGAGCATGAGCACGGCCTTGAACGGGCGGTATGGGCGCGTATCCGTCAACTTGTCCTTAAACGATGAGGCTGAAGAGGAGGGAGGCGTTCGCCAGTTTCGGAAGTAGTATTCGGACGAGGAGATTGAAGTGGGATTCGAGGTAACAATGCTTTCGCGCCAATCGGCAGAATTTCAGTGATTGTAGCTTGGTCAGGGTCCGAGCAATGGCTCCGCGTAGAGCGGAGAAGCGGAGGCGGCGGCCGCATGCTGGGCTGCCTGCTGCTGCTCGCTGCTGCCCTCATGCTCGGTTTAAGCAGGGCGGCACCCGTAGGTGTCTAAAGGCGTGAGATCCAGCACGCGGCCCCGAACGTCGTTTAGGACTCGTGCGGAACGCAGCTTCGCATACTCTCGCGAGTTTAAGCTCGTCGAAGCGATCGAATGACGACCCTCGACTGCTGATTCAAACAAAACAATGCATGTATATATGACGTATAAATTAGTGAGACAGTAATCCATATTTTTTGTCTTATGAAATGTACATAATGGGTGGTATTACTTTCTTATTAGGCTTGGTGTTTGCATCTAGGCTAAAAATGTTGAACTTCATACACAATTTCCCCTCCTATTTTTTGATGCCCGAATGAAACTATAAAATAAGAAACAATGGTGGCGAGGAGTCCAACCAAAGAAATGTAGAAAAGGACAGACCGAAAAGAAGAGAGCCAAAGATGATTCTATAAGTAAAACAAGAAGAAATCCTTCTTTGAGAATAGCCTAGAAAGGTTATGAGCTACTTATTTGCAAGCGTTGAAGGACAGTAAGCATATATCGCATATATCAGCTTTTAATTTTACTTGAGAGAATGATCTTTGAAGTCTAAAGGTCTTATTATTAGTCACGCGGAGATATACATGAGAGCAGAGCTATAACATAAATTAATGGTAAAAAGTGTATAAAAGACCCCTCGAGCTTTAAGTGCCTATGTATCTAACATACCGCTTTCTCAAGCCCTTTTTTTTATTGAGACCTCTTAATTAATTTTTAAAAATAAGTAAATTTTTAGTCAAAAAAAATTTGGAGATTCTATCAAGTTCATTGATGCAGATTTCACCAAATTAAATTATTTTATTTTGTTCGAAAATAGCCTAGGTAGTTAACAGTTCATAACTAATAGAACTATTAAATTTGATAAAATTTTTAATTTAACTAAAAAAAATTGGTAAGTAAAGGTGCATTTCAGAAATCGTTAATTGTTGAGGGTCTCCGACATTTTACTCACAATTAATTTAGCCCGTGGCCTTGGGAAATGGTAAGTTTCGGTGGAAGCTTAAAAGCAAAGTACAAAGAGAGGCACGTACTCAACGGAAAACTTGGGTTTTAGAGCAGAGAGAGAGAGAGGAGAGAGACGCCGAGTACGTGTATATTATATCCTATCGTTCGTCTAGCAATCATAGCCGTGTGATCATCCCTTAAAGGCTAAAATTTAACCGTGTGATCTATTTGTAAAATCTAGTTTCTTGCTAATTAATACGCTGTTAGGGAACTTGGGGTGATCCTGGCTAGAATTGTACGTACGTGGCCCATGCGGATCTTTTTTCCGTTTCTTGTGGAGGGGGGTGTATTTTGTGGACACGTGGCAATTTTTTATGTGACATGTGGATGAGGAGATCTATGATATTTAACTGTGTCCAAGTGGGAGTGTTTGAGTATTTATTCAAGAATAATTATTATAAATAATTAGTTATAAATACAGTATATATATATATATAGATAGGGCTGCAAAGAGCGAGCCGGCTCGGTGTTCGACTCGCGTTCGAAGCTCGATATTTGGCGTCGCTCGAGCGCGATTTCGAAATTAAATAAGCCGAGAGCTTGAACAAAAAAAAAAAAAGCTCGAAATTCATTTTCAAGCGAGCTTGGTATTACTCGGCTCGTTCGAATTAGGCTCGAAAAGCTCGAAAAGCTCGAAATATATATATATATATAATATAATAATATATATATATATATATATATATATATATATATATATAATATATATATATATACATACTATGCTATCGAAAGTATAGAGGATCTGGTGACTTTCGATTTTTTGATTCTTAGATCAATCCTTTAATCATTTCTTATTTTTGAATTAATACTATATTACCTTGTAAGAACCACTCAATCCTAGGAGTATTATTAATTCCTAGGGGATCGCAATCACCCCAACCATACAATTCTTAATCAAAGGGTCAAAAATTCGAAAATATCAATCTCTTTATATTTTCAATAGCATAGTAGTTCTACATTATAATATATATATTAAAAAATATAATATATAATATAATATATTTTGAATATATATAGCGCGAGTGAATAATCTAATTTAGTGAAATTTTGGGCTAATGTTGTTGGCCCATAAAAAAAACCTAATAGACAAATAAAGAGCGATATTCACTAAATTATACATTTTTCCTTTCTTTCTTTCTTTACAGAGCTAAATTTCAATATGTTTAATTCTCTCTTTCTCTTTTTCTGTCTCTCACCATAAGTGGCCAAGCCGCGAAGCGCTTCCAGTTACCAAGTAACAGCTATATCCCGCCGTTGCCTACCTTGCTATTTAATTGTATACTTGAGAAAATATACAGATATTGTTTAACGTTAAAAATATTATTATTATAAATTTTAAATTTTAGTTATATATGATTGGATATTAATCAATATTTATTATATAATTATTTATTTTTGACTGCATAAATGAAAATGAATAATATGGAGAGTTGAAGGCGGAAGAAAAGACATTATGAAACTGAAATGATTAGATATTAACTCATAAATTTTTTTTTTTTCATATTATAATACTATATTTTATATAATTATTTTGTACTTTGAACTATTAGACATATTTTTGTATCAAATTATACGATAATGTTCTATACAAATTAAACTATTGATCGTATGATGTTGAGGAATTTCAACGGCTCGTTTAGGCTCGAGCCGCTCAACTTGAAATTAGGCTCGCGTCGAGCTCGGCTCGAATTAATTTCAAATCCAAAGCTTGGAGCTAACATTTAGGCTCGAAATTAATTTCAAGCCGAATTGAGCTGAGGTAAGCCGCTCAGCTCGGGCTCGTTTCCACGCCTACATATAGAACTAGGCTGGAATACTATTAAATAGTACCAAGTTATTGCTGCTATTGAATTTTTAGCCTTTGGAATGAGAAATATGCAGTTAGAATGATGTGGGCCCTCTAGGGTTGAGTGGGGTGTTGAATAGTATAATCTAACGGGTAAAAAATAATCAAGGAGTTAATCTAACGCGCAGAAAACTTGATAGCACCAAGTGTTTGGTGCTATCGATAGCATAGCAGCCGGACTATAATATTATATATATATATATATATATATAGCTAGGCTACTATACTATCGTTATACGGAGCGCTCCGTGCTACCAAGTTGTTTTCGATGATGTGGCTTCCAAATCGACGATCGGCTCCGTTAGAGTTAATCTAGCACTATTGAAAGTATTTAGAAACTAAGATTTCATAATTTTTCGATATCATTTACCTATCAAACAAGTAGTCTAAAATTGAACGCGCTGAAAATAAAAATCTCATTAAAAATGATGATAAAAGATTTAAATCAAGATCAGATATACTGATCTTACTCTAAATAGTGAAAAGAATTTTTCTATAAAATTTTCATCGCATTTGGATTGTTTTACAGCCGTTAAACTCACAAACACACCACATCGGCCATTAAAATGTCAATTTGAGATCTTTTTGATCACTAGTCAAATGATGCTCGAAAAAATTTGGAATTTAGTTTTCAAATACTTTCAATAGTGTAGATCAAGTCTAACGGACCGATCGTCGATTTGAAAGCCGCAATCATCGAAAACACTTGTAGCCACGAGCGCTCCGTAGCTACAGATAGCTATAGTAGCCCGGGACTCTAATACCTCTATATATATATATATATATATATAAAGAGAGAAAGAGAGAGAGAGAGAGAGCGAGTCCGGCTGAGATACTATCGATAGCACGAAGCATTTGGTACTATCAAGTTTTCTGCCGTTAGATTTACCTCTTTTATCATTTTCAACGGTTCGATTATACTATTCAACCAATTACCCACTTAACCCTGAGGGGCCCACATCATCCTAACCACACATCTTTTAATCTAAGGACGGAAAACTTAATAGCCCCAGTCATTGGTGCTATTAATAGTATTCCAGCCTAGTTATATATATATATATATATAGTAGGGCTAGAATACTTTTACAAGTATCACCCAAGTGATACTTGTGTGTTTTTAGCCATTGGATCTACTTTTTGATTACTAATAGTCCTTAGATCAAACACTATTCCACCTACCACCACCTACCACCACCTACCACCATCATCTCAACCTCACATCTCTCCATCCAAGGGCTAAAAACACACAAGTATCACTTGGGTGATACTTTTACAAGTATTATAGCTCTACTCTATATATATATATATATATATATATATATAGAGAGAGAGAGAGAGAGAGAGAGAGAGAGAGAGAGAGAGAGAGAGAGAGAGCTATTATGCTATCGAAAATATAGAGAATTTGATATTTCCGACTTGTTGGCCCTTAAATCAGTCTCTTTAATCATTTCTAACCTTTGAATTAGTACTATTATACCTTGTGGGGACCACTCAACCCTAGGGTACTACTCAACTCTAGAGGGGAGCGCAATCATCCCAACGTACAATATTTTATTCAAGAGTCAAAAAATCGAAAGTATCAAATCTTCTATACTTCTGATAGTATAGTAGCTCTACAGCTCCACACACACACACACACACACACACACACACACACACACACATATATATATATATATATATATATATATTGGAGATATAGTTAGACAGTGTAATATTTGTATGTATAATTCATTTGGTAGTATGTAATGTGATTGAATCACAAATTTCTATTTGTTTGCTGGTAGGATTTGCAAATTTTTGTTATTTTGTATGTGAAATAAAATAATTATTCTTCAAAAATTAGGATTTATCTTTTTTTTTTATTTAAGATGTGAGTGGGTAGGTATGGTTATCTCTTATGTACAATATTTATTTTCTTCAATTGCTGCTTCTATAACTGCATCTCATTTGGGCATTGTCCGAAATGCACCAGTTGGGCCTCAAACTGCAGCTTCAATTGTAACACAGTACAGATGCAACTACAACTAGCCAACCAAATAAACTTTTTAGATTTGCTTCCTAGTTGCAATATAACTATTAGACAATTTGAAATCGGCCCTTTGTGTTTTAGATTCTTTAGTTTTTTATGTTTTTTTTATTTAAATGCTATATTTAGTTTAGTTGAAAATTTTATCAAGTTTAATAATCATAATATATTAGTTTTCTCGAATTTAATAGTTAAATTAAATCAAATTTATATTAAAAATCCAAAAGATTTTTCTTAACCCCAAATCACTTGGATATAACATTTATACCCTCTCGAAACCATTCAAGAGCAGAGACAAAATTTGATAAAACTAATAGGCTAAATTACAGAAAACCCCCCTATAATAACCCGCTTTTTTACTTTCCCCCCTGACATTTAAAAACCTACACTTTGCCCCCTTGTAAAATGAAAAATGTGCACTTCACCCCTACCGTTAGGGTTCCGTTAGGGGTTCTGTTAAAAAATATTTTTTTATACCGAAAATACCCCTCTGCCTCTTCTCTGATGCTTCGCTCCCTCCGGCTCGCCGCTTCGCCGCCTCGCCGCCTCGCCGTCCTCCACTGCTTCGCGCTCGCCCACATCCCTTTCGTTCTCCTCCGCCACCTCGCCTTCGCCCTCGTTGTCCCTGCCTACCTCTCCATCAACACCCATCTTAGTATTCTCCCTACTGTCGCCGAAATCGATGGGCGGCGACGGTGTAGGAGGAGAAGGGGAGCAGGTGGAGAAGAAATTGGAGAGGAATCTTGGACGGATTGAGGTGGAATAGGGGATGAAGGGGCGGCGGAGGAAGAATCAGAAGAAGACAACAAGTGGCGAGTGAGCAATGGTCATTTACACACCTTGACCCGTGTGAACATTTTATCATTTATACTAAGTGATGGGCAAAGGGTAGGTTTTTAATTCAGGGGGGAAGTGAAATAAGCGGGTTATGTACAGGGGTTTTCTGTAATTTTTAAGCAAACTACTATGATTAATTAACTTTGATCAATTTTTAATAACTAATATAGTCTTGAAATAAAAAATTTAAAAGACTAGAATCTAAAGATTAACGGCCAATTCTAACATCTTCTTGAGGCTACCTGTGCATGCTAGATCAAAATATCGGACTTAATAGCGAGCAATAAATCACCCCACGGATCTAGCAAAACTCAAACCTGAGTAAAGGGCGCTTGCATCCAAATGAAAGAATAATATTTTTGTAGGATAATATTATTTACTAAGACAGAGGAATAACCATTTGCTAATTTATTTTTCAGTTATGTCTCCTTTTCCTCGTTACAATCTACGCTAACAGTTACGAAGCTGCGTTTCAGCCAACTGTGGAAGGCCACATATATACCATTAATTTTCTCGTATTGCTGAATATCGATTTATAGGGGCTTTTTCTTTACTAAAAAAAATTCAAAAAAAAACCCTTAAACTAAATCAAAGTTTAATACTTTGCATCCATATTTTTTTAAGTAACTTATATGCACGGACCTTCAATAAAGATAATACAAATTGATCATATTGTCATTTAATAGACTTTCGATTTCATTGTATGAAAAATGAAGACTAATGCTAGGTAAGAATTTTTGAACTCATTATTGTACTGAGAAACACAAATGAGACCGTATCATTTAAAAAACGGATGGCAACGTATGTGTTGAGACTAACTCAAAACAAAACTCTTTCTGGACAACAGATATTGTTTTAGAATGGAAAGAAGTTGTATGACACCAGTTTTTTATTAAAAAAAATATTTTAAAAGAATTTAGATGGAAATTAATATCAGATGATGACAAAGCCCAAAACGATTATGAGGCACTAAGTTCAATTTTCAAAAATAGGGGCCAAAAAGAAAACTTTGGCAAATTCGGAGCGACTAGTTGCACTTATATTTAAATAATGTAGGCGTGTTGGTCAAATGAGGGTGAAAATATTGGTGTCCATTTCAAAACTCTGAGTGGGCAATTTCCAACCCCTCTTTAAACTCAATGCAGGAGCAAGAAGAAAATACAAAATAAAACACATCCAAGACACACAAGATTTTAGCTGGCTCTCGCACTCTCCGAGGGACCCCAATGCCACAAAAGAAGCTATCCATATATTTGTGAGATCATACAAAAGAGAATTCAGAATAGAAGAATATACCCTTAACTCCAAGAGTATAAAATAAGCTCTAGATTTAGTCTATCAAATGGGTGTAACCAACCTCACAGGAAGATCTACTCTTCTGATAAGAACTAAGATCAAACAACTTAGGGTTCTCTCTTTTTCCACTTTTTTTCTCACTCTTACTTTCTATTTATATTTTTCTCTCTATTCTAATATCCCTTTGCTCCTAGAGAAGAGGCTAACATATGGGCCTTTGGATCAAAAGAACATGATAAGCTTTACAAATAGGAGCAATAGATGATAAGAAATATAGACAGGGGAGATTTTGATCACCAATAATATCCAATAGCACGGCCCAAATAAGAAATGGCCAATATAATTAGTCTAACAAGGCGATATAACAATTTATTGTGAGTTCAGAAAACTCAAAAAGTAGCGTATGTTCGATTCATATCTAGGAGACTCTGTAATGCATAGAGATAGTCTTCATCAGGGACGCAACTCGTGATATTTTCGTTATTTGGATATTTAAGAGATTTTGGCGAAGTTTGAAATCAGTTACTTGCAGAAAAGAATGAAGGACAGTTCAGAAAGCCATGATTGAATAGCCTAACCTATTCTCGTGCAGTGAAACTCCTTGATGAAGTTTCTTATAACTATTGGAAACCCCCCGAAGTCGCAAACAAAGAGCAGTTGTATATTTTACCATCAACGTTGACATCTTAATTCATTGTGATATTCGAAGAGAAATGACAATCAGAATTAATATAATGCGCAGTTCTAAATTTTTTGTGATTCTTCTTACACATGAAAAAGAAAAGGCGGAACCTTTGAAGAAACTTGAAATTATGAGCAATAGCATGATTATATGAGTACTTTAGAGTCTTTGACTTAACAGTGTTGTCTTTTCGGCTTCTGCTTAGTGCCTCGAACGAAAGTGTGGACAAAGTATCTTTCACCCAAGCTTCGGATGAACCGTCTGTATAAGTAATTTTAGATAGCGCACAGGATCAATTAGTCTTCGCAATTATTTAAGTAAACAGTTGGAGATTGGATTTATGAAGCGGAACTTGAGATGAATATGTTATAAATCTATTTACTTTTTCATAAAACAGTTACTGAGTCTAGTTAAGGAATTTTGACTTTTTCTGAAATAATGACAAAGAGGGCAATAGGTGTTAATGATCAAGAATTCTGCATTTAATACAAATCTTGTATACACATGTGCTCGTGAATTGCGATTCGTCTGACAGATAAGAGCTCAAGATATCCGGCTTCAAATACACAACCGTAGCCTTAGTATCTGTTTTTGAATAAATGAGGGCGGAAAGCTAGATGGGAGTAATTTACAGTTGTGTAACTTGGTAACCATTTTATTGTGTACCATGGCTTCAAGCTTTATGTGAAATTATTATGAAAAAATCGTTGGAGGGAGAGTTTTTAACTGCTATAGACTAGCTATTTAATGAAAGCTCTGGTATTGTGCAAAGTAGATCTTGCTCTTCACAGTCTTGAGAAAGTTCCGGGTCTCAAATGCAGGTATTGCTGCTTATATACCATGTGAAAGGTATATGACACAACTGTTTTGTAAAAGGCTTAGTATAGAGAGGTGTTTTAAATATTTTATATTCGACACTTCACTTTGTGTAAAGACAAACTACTCAAAAAACTGAAAGACTAGAATAGCTTTAGCATGGATATATTATGCTCGAATTATTATGCAATTTGGTGAATAATGAGATTTTTCTAATTCAACATTGGATGTGAACCCAAGGGCGTGAGAGGGAAAAAAAAAGAGGAGCTGGAAGATATTTCGCTAGAAATAGAACTGTTAAAAAGCCTGAACACAGTAAGTATATCTAGAAAGCTGATGAACAGGAATGATAGCTCCGTCACTTAAATTATTGTTTGTTTGTCCATAATGATGTAACTCAGGTTCGGCATATATTCTATTACTAAAATATTTGTATTGGTTTGTAGCAATAGTTAGTGTGGTGGAGGTTACCGACTTGCAGTGGTATAGTATAACTGTAATTAGTTTACATATAGAGTGAAGTTGCGAAACTTGGAGAATAGTTTGTGAAGATATTTGATCTTTTTAATTAAGACTAAAGCAACATACCACAATAAGTTTCCCTTTGTTTTCCGGCTTACTCGCAAGACTAAGTGCTGCAACCGTATTGGCTCCCGATGATATCCCTACCTACAAAATTGAAGAAATTTTGATGGCAAATGTTCCAATCAACACCAACATTACAAGAAATAGTACTCGCGAAGCATCCAAAAATTTGCATAATCGATGCTAGTAACATTTGACTAGATATAAATTTATTACCAGAAGTCCCTCTTTTCGTGCTAATTCTCTCGCCATGTTCACCGCATCGTCACTTCGTACCTGTAACTTAGTCGTCTCCAGTTAGCTCGACGAGTATACATGCAAGACTTCATAAATTGGAGGAAAAAAAAAGTAGACTGATTTTAAAATTAGAAGGACTAAAACTATCATATAAAAATAACTCAGAAGAACAAGCTGGTAACTTGCCTCAAGAACTTTCTCCATTACATCCATGTCGAGAATTTTAGGCTTGAAGCCAACTCCATTTCCAGTGATTAGATGAGGGCCTAAAAGTAATCCGAATGCGACGACATCAAATTATTACACAAACTAATTAAGCTACTAAATATCGCAAATTTGAAAACAGGCATAGTTTCTACAAATCTTATCAGAAGGAAAGAATAACAAAACTAAATTTTATATTTTATATCAAGAAACTCATTTAGCCAATTGTTTCCTTTGATCATATTTTCAAAAGATAATATTACGAAATATAACCGCAATACCTGGTTTACCACCATTCAGAATATTTGATTCAGCAGGCTCGACTCCATATATCTACAAAAAACGACAACTGTGAAATCATTGAGTACATAATTTCGTAAGCTTTAAATCGACGACTAAATACAACGACTTAGTATCATAGAAGCTATCATAAAAGGCACTCAAACTATTTAGTTGTATTTCGGAATGAGTAACACAATACCTTGACATTAGGGTTCATAGATTTCAGGTATCTCCCAACACCAGTCACAGTACCTCCACTCCCTATTCCCATAACGAAGATGTCGACTTGCCCTAGAGTATCTTCCCATATCTCAGGGCCAGTGGTTTCAAAATGGATCTGGTATTAGAAAAAAATAATAATTAAACATAACTTTATAAAACAAAAAAGGGTATTTAGATTCAAATATACAGAAACATGACAAATGTGCAGAATTAGGATCTGATCATAGTTATTTCAGTTTCACTTCTATAAAATAGTCAATTGCGGACATTAGGAAGTATGTATATAAGAAAATCTAATTGCAAACAAAGTTATATTTAATTATTCACTTCGATTCATTTTGATATGAAATACTAAGAAAGTCTGACTAATACAGAGTTGAAAAAAAAACTTTTATAGGCGAATCGAGAACTACTCAAGATATCCTATTGCTTCTTTCTAACAGTAAAAAATGAATAAAACTGGCGAGACGAAATTAGTATAAAAAATAAGCACTTTTAAGTTTGTTAACCTTAAAATCTCATGATTGCAAAATCTTGTCACTCATTAGCTAAATCCTACTTTTGTAAATAAGAATAAAGATGTGAATTCTTATTGATAGGCATGAAAAGCTTGAAAAGATGATACTATTCGAAGTACGTAAAAAATATAACACGTAGAAGAAGAGGTTAAGCTACTTTATCATTTGCAGGATTCTCAAACTGCTGAAGCATGAAGGCGTCGGGATAGGACTCCATAAGTTCATACGCTTTCTTCACAGTTCCGCCCATCCCTTTGGCAGGGTCAGTCAGCACCAAATTTGCACCGTACGCCCTCATGACGACCCTCCTCTCGAGGCTCGTGTATGACGGCATGGTGAGCACCATCTTGTAACCTTTCAGAGCTGCGATGAACGCCATACTGATCCCCATGTTCCCCGACGTTGGCTCGATCAAAGTCGTCTGATATAAACATAGAATCAATTAATGTGTCGGTATGTGGAGCTAATGTGATATCTTAAGTGAGTTCTTTCTAACAAGATTAATTTTTTGGATTGTAATTTAGTGTTCAGAAACAAAATGTGGATAGGTTGTCAAAGAAGTTAGACAAGGTATAGTATGTCCACTATGTTGATCTACTATTAATATGGCCTTTGAAAATGGATTGATATGGCACTCTATTGCAGCAACAACAACAACAACAACAACAACAGTATAAAGATTGTATAGTAGGAAAATTGTACAGCAATAGGTGAAAATAAGATTCTTAAGCTTGTTCTATTTAAAGAGTTACTTTTAAAATTGCCAATTCGAAGGCCATCACGCTAGGGATGAAAGTGGTTAAGGTAAACTCCAATTGAAACTAATTTGACATTTTAAAAATAAATTTAATAATTAGATAAAATTTAAACTAACTGGAATTAAAATAAATTAAACTTTAAATAAAAATTAATTTAGTGTATTTTTTTTAAAAAAGATCTATGGAGTACCCTGGGGATGGTAACTCGATCATGTGGGGGACAGGATGCGATCTCTAATTTCTTCTTTCAATTTTTTTTTAAATTTTCTTCGTACGTTTAAAGAAAAGAGATAGATTAATTTATCTCTTGTTTTAATTTAATACAATCACGTGCAGGATCTGAGCCTGTTTAATTAGTAATTTAATTTAGTTTAACAAGAAGAGTCTACTATATTATTAGATAAATTAAAAAAAAAGGGAAAAATTGAAAATTTAAGAGGAAGTTTATATAGTTGGAGGTAATTGTAAACAAAGTATGGTCGGAGATACATACAATTGAAATAAAAAAATAAGGCAGTAATAGCTACATGTATTTTATTTGGTTGGATGTAATAAAAAGCGGTACACTTATAATAATTTGTTTAACACCATACAGTTGAGAATTGTACATTCAAATTTTAATATTGGGTGGCATCGTTACTTCCCATTTAGAAAAAAAAAGAGAGTATTTTTAGTCCAATACCGTCTTTGAATTCGTATACAACTAAAACTTTAGTGTAATTTTAATTGCATGCAATCAAACAATGTCTAATGTTTATTTGTAAAAATATTGACATTTATGCTGCAAAGGAGCATGCTTATTTCTGCACCTACTATTGGTGTAAAACTTACACTCCTCTCATTCAAGAGTCAAGTCTTTCGTACTAGTTTTTAACGGTATAAATCATTGGATGATGGCCGGGTATATGATTTATACTCATACCGATTGTACCTAATGCAAGTTGGCTAAGGATCAAATGATTGGCATCTGCATTAATATAAAAATATTTAAACACAGTTCTCTATCAGTTTAAGTTTTTGGAGTACAACGATTGTTTCATATATTTTCCATGACATCAGAGCAGAAAATATTAAATTTGAGTCACGGCAGACACCTATTATTATAATTTCCTTCTATTTAATCCAATTTCACGTCATGGGCGTACAAAAATTCTCCAACCCAGACGTACGGGAGTGTTAAATATAAAAATATTTAAATAATATTTTCTATCCACGAATGTTTTTAGAATATAACAGTTATTTTATATATTTCACAATCTGAGATCCTAAATTTAAAACTTAATTACTTCATATTTTTATTTGAATTTATTTTTCTAAAAAAAAAATGAAACAGACAGCAGTAATTTTTTTTTTTTTTTTTTTTTCTGAGAGAGATAGGTAGCACGCTACTCGCTTCGTTCATTTCATTTAGAAATAAACTTAGCTGAAAATGTGAATCAATTAGGATTCGAACATGAGTCTCGGGTACTAACCACCAAATCCTTTGCCATTTGCTCTAGAGACGGTCAGTGACAGCGGTAATTTTTGGTTGCAAATTTAGTGGACTAACCTTGCCTGGAGCTATCAACCCTCTCTTCTCAGCATCTTCGATCATGGAAAAAGCCGGCCTGCGCGACAACCAAGTGGGACGACGAAACATTACCCACAACGTACGGCGCTGATTAATAAATACCATAAAAAATGGACGTCTCTGATTCGGTTGGTGCCAGGCGATGGCCGAAAGCATCCGGATCTAGAAAGTCGGTGGTGGCAGACAAACCTGTCTTTAACGCTGAAGGAAGGCTGCAGGAACTCCAGCTTGGCCGCCACCCGGGCATCACACCCTTCTGTCACCTTGTTCAGATACACCAACGGCGTCCTCCCAATTAGCTGCACTTTTTTTTTTATTTTTTCAAAAGAAAATATTTAGAATATTAATACTTTTTTTTTCATCTAAAAGAGAAAAAAGTATTTGTTTCGTTTATATTTTTAAAAATAAACTCACCAACTAATTTTCACCACATTAGTGCTATATTTGGCAATAAACATTGTTGTAACAACGGAATAATTGAAATAAATAATAAAATACAAGAACCTTATTGTTGGGTGCAATTAATCTAAGCAATAAAAAGAGTGACGCTATCTGTACACCCAAAAAAAAATAATGTAAATTTTACCATTAATAATCTCCAATGGTACATAGGCTAAATATCCAAGAACAACATTTTTACACTAATCCTATCAATTTATTTTTTTAAATATTAGAAAATTTTTAAAAAAATGTGTAGGACATAAAATTTACACCATAACTTTAAAAATACAAATAATATTAATATCTAATATATCCTTTAAACTTTCAAAAATATCTAATATACTTTAGATAACCAAAATATCTTTATTGATCTCTAAATTTTTTTTCAAATATATTCCTAATTATAGAGTTTACTGATGAAATTTAGAATTAGAAGGGTATTTTGAAAATAGAGAGTGATAAATTAGAAAATTTTGAATAGTAGAAAGAAAAAAAAGAAAAAAAAAGTGGACTGCTGACCTCATCACTTTCTGCCATAGCTATTCAATTGGATGGCCGACCTCGTCAATGTCACTAAAGTAAAATCTTCTAATTCAACAACACGAGGTGAGGGAATTTTCGAAAATTTATCTATCAGTTTGGATGTTAAATTTGCAATCCCAAAAAGTCGACGGCGCCGGCCGGCATTTGTTTCGACACCGAAACTGTCAGATCATCCAATCATCCACTTATGATTGTACAAATATCGGCCAATTGACTTCCGATGGGTGGAGAGCGAGCGAAGCGAAGTCGAGTTCGCCGAACTCGCGGGCTCCTCGTTCTCCGACTTCACGACTTCCAATTCGTTACTAAAGTGTGGGGTGATTTGATGAAGTGTTATCTCCTTAGTACGATTCTTAACAGCTATATAATCTAAAATTTTAAATAATTTATTCTATAGTCGAAATAGAAGTTCTAAATTAGTTTTTTCAAAAATTTTAAAACTTAGAATTTGTATTTCCATTTGCAATCATAGCAAAAATTTTGGACCTTCTGGTCATTAGATAATAATACAGTAAAAGGTAGAAATAAAACCAATAAATAGGCGTTTGTAGAGAGAGAGAGAGAGAGAGAGAGAGAGAGAGAGAGAGAAGGGAAAGCATAATTTTGCCTGGGAAGGTAGCTTGCTGATTTTGAGAGCAGAGAGGTCCCTGATGGCTGGAGAGGCTGCCTGGTGATCTACTACTGCCTGCTGGGTAGAGAAAGAATTAGTCACCCTCTGCAGAAGAGAGAGCTTGCTGCTTCCCCTCCTCATCACCCCCATCAGCTTCTCCATCTCTCTGTCTCTCCCCCTTCTCCCCCCTCTACTTGTGTGTGTGGATTGTGCTAATCTGCTTGTCAGCTTAAATATACACAGCCACAAGGAAAGTTCCAAAACTACTACCTGTATATCAGTAGGTGATATTAATCTTACACCCAATTAATGTATCTACAGATTTTAGGCACTCCTCTATGAAAGGGTATTGTTTATACCAAGGTTTAAAGTGCACTGACACGGGGGCGTGTCGTTGTTTGCCTAGTACGGTAAGGTACCAGTATACTTCCGTGTCAACATATGATACGCTTGCGTGTCGATGAATACGCACGACCTCTTACTGGTACACTTTGGCATGAATTTATTTTAATTTTTTTAGCTCCAATAAGCTTTTATAATATTATTTTAAAAGATTTAATCAAATAATTATGAATATTTGTTATGTATAGCTTACTATACTTATCAATTAATACATTTGTAAACTTTTTTGTATGTAAAGTACAATTATACTTGATATAGAATAAAAATTTTTATACATTAGAATTTTTAAAATATAAAAACATCTTCTTCTTTCTTTTTTTTTTGACCATATTAAAGTTTTTCTTTTATAAAATACAAAAAAATAATTTTAAAAATTATTTAAAAAAGTATTTGAAAAATATATTTTTTTAATTAATTTTTTTTTAAAAAATTGGTAGATCTATCAAAAAATATTAAGCAATTAATTATATAACAAATAAATTAAATAAATTTAAATATCAATTGATTTAATTTAGTTTTTAATTTTATCAGTATTTGCAATATTCTAGCGCAAAAATAAAATTTTATATTTAATGTGGCTCAAAATTTATTTATTGAGTTCGATTTTATTCTCTTAATTCGTCAAAAATTTTGCTGTGTGACAAATTATGATAAAATAATTTGTGAATAAAAAATAGATATCTGTGGTGGAAGTGAAGGGTTCGGACAAATCTTCTGTTCGTATATTATAAATAAAAAAAATTAAATTAAAATTATTTTGACTTACCTAATAAGTAAATTTTCGATTTGTAATGTCTTTGGGGAGTACTCAGAATGCATGTTTTGAATATCTTAAAGAATAAAACAAAAAGAAAAAAATTTAAAAAAAAAGCAAAAAAGCAAAAAAAGAAAAAAAGCACAATGCCGGCATGGCACTGTGCCGTGGCACGCTACGTCGTGCCGCTCTGTCTCGTGCGGCACGGCACTGCGTGCCGTAGCACGGAGGGGAGTTCGAGACCTCCCCTGTACGACACTACAACAAAAAGGGTTTCTACCTACCTTTTTTTTAGAGCTTTACGACGCTTTTAAGCGTCGGCAAAATGTTCCTCGACGCAAAGACAAGCGTCGTCAGGTGCGTCGTTAAATGCAGTGTCGGCAACGAAATGGCGACGCTTTATGCATGCGTCGGTTAATTACTACCGACGCTTTCATGCGTCGTCAATTTAATTTTGGCGACGCTGCAATGCGTCCCCAAGTTTCAAAATATTATAGAAATTTTAAAAGTTTAGCGACTCTTTATAGCGTCGGCATTTTTTAAAATATCATAAAACAATTTTTTAAATATTTTTTAAAATTTTGATTAATTTTTTTCGATCGGACATTTTATTAAAACTTGCAAATCATATACTTTACAAATTGCACACCAACTCATAGAATATTAAAAAGAATAAACATCCAGAGGGAAAAAAAATATGCACAAGCAAATTTATGAGAATGTGACACCCCAATAGTCCCACATCAGATGGGAATGGGGTTGTCATTGGGTTTATAAGAGACTTAGACACTAGTAATAATAACTGGGCTTAAGCATTTTGGGCCGGTGGTTGGGCCCAACGAGTTATTGTTGCTAGTGGGCTTGGTCGTTACATTTGGTATCAGAGACGGTTCACCAGCTGGACATGTGTGGCGAGTCTCGGCTGAGCCAGGGTTTGGATGACGAGCTAGCGAGACGAGTCTCACATCGCCTGGTGATGTTGGGCTGTCTGTGATTGGACTGACGAGGACGTCAGGGCCTTAACGGGGGGAGTCTGTCCCACATCGGATGGGAATGGGGTTGTCATTAGGTTTATAAGAGACTTAGACACTAGTAATAATAACCGGGCTTAAGCATTTTGGGCCGGTGGTTGGGCCCAATGAGTTATTGTTGCTAGTGGGCTTGGTCGTTACAGAGAAATTCAAAACAATTCCACAAGCCAACACTACAGGAAATACCTTATTTAATGAAAGGAGAAACCGTCGTTATATGCCCGGATTTCCGTCGTTAAAAGTCAATAACGATGAACAATTATCCCGTCATGACCCGTCGTAAAAGCTTCCTTCGTTAAAACTAGTTACGACCAAATGAATCACTAGTCGTTATAGATTACTCACGACCACATCTTTTGTCATCGTTACTTAGTTACATTAGTAACCACTCCATTTTACAATAACGACCAATTCTACCGTCGTAATAGAGATCACAAAAACTACAATTATCCTATTCATAGTGTTAAGAACGACCAAAAGTTTTTCGTCGTTAAAAGCATTTCATGCAAAGTAGACGTAGATAATATAACAACGACCACTCTTCTCGTCGTTAATGAGACAAATATTGCATTTCATCATAATTTATTTTTGACCATTTATTATTTTTAACCATGCACATAATTACTTTGCATACACAATGAAATCCACAATTTGTAAACATGTAATAAAACTTCATTAACAATAAAAGTACTTAGCATCGACAATATTCATATTTTTCTCCAAAACATTCATCTAGTAGATATAGTTTCCATCACAACATATATAGTTTTCATCA
>NW_017893508.1:0-63833 GCF_001540865.1 Ananas comosus
GTTATGTGCCGCTAAGTGTCGGTGTAGCCCCACATTCCCACTCTAGGAATGAGTCTATTCCCTTACCGACCCCGTAGCGCCTCTCGATTACCGACGGCGAAAGGTCGCGTATGCTAAGTCCGGAGTGCGGCTGTTAGGAGCGACCCTCAAGCATGTGCGAATAGCACAAATGGCAAGCCAAGCATAGTCCAAGTCTCAAGTCTCAAGTATCAACGTCCTCATGTCTTCTAACATGGGTTAGTCACTAGCAGTCGCGGCAAGATTTCTAGTTAATCACAATAGTGAAGTTTCAATTTGCTACGCCTAGTGCCCCTTGAATAAACTTAGGCAATTTGCATGTTAAATGTATTTCCCAATTCCCTCAATGGCCCTATCACTAGCGTTCACACATGTCCTGAGTCAGTCGCTAGAGACTTAGCTTGATTTACATACTTCTAATGGCTTGTCAACTTTTCATGTCAAATAAACTTAGTTAATGCTATGAGTCAATATTTACATTATAGGAGCATGAAAACACACCGACTGGATAATGCTAGTGACATAGATTCACCAAGAACTCTCTACTACATAGAGGTCCAAATTTATTTTATAACATAGCATTTTAGCATTCTTTAAAATCTGAATAAATACCATTAGCGATGAATGATGGCATGGCTTTTTAATTTACGGGGGAACATATATAACCATAAATGAGAATTTTTCTCATATGTAGGCTAGGTCAAACCCACGAACCGTTCGCGTTAGGGCCTCGTTTCGCGAACAAAGTTGTCCCAGTCTCAAAATACCCTAAAAGTAGTTGAGCCAACAGATACACGGAATTACGATCAATCATAATGGTCTAAACTTTAACAATCCTAACAAAGGCTAAAACTCACCTCAGGAAGAAATCTCTTCCAAAGCCTCTAAAAGTGAGTGACTTAGAACCCTTCCAATGCCAAGCTCAGGGAAAGGTTCTAAAACAATCAATCTAGCCTCAAAAGTCTAGATCATAAAGCCCCAAAAATCGCTAAGATTCTCATTTCTCAGGGTCATCTACTAAAAAATCCTTCAAACAAGGATCTAGAGGGAGGGATAGCAAGCAAACCTCTTACGAAGCTTCAATCAAGCTCAAAGGTGAAGGATCTCCCCTTGTGCGAAGCTCAAGTCGAAGCTAAGCACAATGGAAGTGAGAGGGTATAGGAAGATGCTCCAGTCCACTAGTAGCTCCAAATTCTTTCTCTTCCTCCTTCTTTTCCTTCTCCTTCTTCTTCTTCTTCTCTATCAAGGGTGTAAAGAGGTTGAAGAGAGAGAAATGAGGAGAGAGAGGGTGAGGGTACATATAGACCCTTATGTAACAATCCAGCCAGCCCCTCAAAATCAATATTTCCACGGCCGGTCTGGGCAGTTTTCGCCAGTAGACCGGTCTCTCCCCCAGCAGGACGGTCTCTTCGCTGTGCGAACCCGAAAAACTACGTTCGGGGACATCCTCCCTGCGCCGGGACCGGTTGCCTTGCCGGCTACGCACAATATTCACCGGGGGGACGGTCTCTCATTATCAGAGGACAGTCCCGAGAGTAAAAACTTCAGGAGTCATCCAAGAACTTAGGTTTTCGAACTTTTTAGTCGTAGAAAACTCTTCTACAACCCTCCACTATGTGTGGAAAAAAGTCGATAATACATCAAAACACTCGAACCTCGAATTTGCAAGGTCGTGTTGCTACATTCACCCCTCCGTAAAGGCGAGTTGTCTCGGAAACTCGAAGAATGATTAAATACCTCAGCTCCATCTAAGAAAAGTAATGGGATAGCGCTTCCCTCATTGCGCTCTCCAGCTCTCCATGTGGCCTCTGCGCTCGTCGATGGTTGCGGTCCAAGCACTTCAGTAAGCAATTCTCGGTTCCGCAATCTTTTAACCTCTGCGAGCCAAATCCTCAACGGGTTGGCTTTCAAGCTAAATCTCCTCGAGCTGCAAAGGCGTAGCATCCAAACGTGAAGCGGGTGATGCGAGTACTTCCAAGGACCGATACAGGAATACATTGTGTATCACCGATAGGTTCGGCGGTAGGCAAGTTATACGCAACCGGGCCTACACGCTCCAAAACCTCATACGCGTCGATGTATCGGGGGCCTCAACTTGCCGGATTCTAAATTCGTCTAATTCCTCGAGTCGGGAACTTTCAAGAATGACGCTTGATCTTCCAAACCTGAAATCTCGCAGTCTCTGTCGCTGCCTGTCAGCAATAACTCCTTGCTACTCGGCTGTCAACAATCGTCCCGAGCATATGAACCTTGTCTCTGCCTCCTGCAGACATCGGGCTTAAAGCACCTCTCACCAACTTCACTCAATGAAGTGGCGATTAACACTTCTGTCCATAGAGTGCCTTCGAACGGTGCAATTTGATGATTGCTTGTATACTATTGTTATAAGCAACTCTGCATCAGTTAGATGCTGCGCAACATCTCCCTGTGAAGTCATCACGCAGGCTCGAAGCATGTCTCGAGAGTCTGTATAGTACTGTTCGACTGCCGTCTCTAGGAGTGGAAAGCAGTGCTGAAGATCAAGGCGCGTTACCAGGAGCAATCGGTAAGCTCTTTCAAAAGTGGGATTACAAAACGAGGTACGAGGCTCTTCGATCGATCTATAGAAGTAGGTATTCCCGTGCAAGTCGCAACAATCTTCGTCCAATATACCTGTGCGAGTCTCTCACCAGTCCAAGTAGATGTGGATAGGTATAAATGTGCCGTAATTTCGTCAATCTATCCACGATCACCCAAAATAGCGTCATGCCGGCCTGAAGAAGCGCGGCAAATCCATCACAAAATCCATGGCTAGATCTTTCTCACTTCACATTGCGAACGCTAGGGCTTTGCATTTCCCCGCAGAACTCGGTGCTCGCATTACTGTTGGCAAGTGAAACTATCTAGCAACAAACTCACCAACATCCTAATATTTATAGAGGCCATCAATAACAGTAATTTCAAATTCCTTACTCTTGGTGCCCCGGATGTATAGATTAGTGCTCGTGTGCTTCATGAGAGTATGTCCTTCTTAATGCCTAAGTACGCCTGGTACACATCAGTCGTCCGCGGAAACGCGATTAATCCTCAACCGCTGAAGTGTGAAAGTCACCGGGCAACCATCAACTATTTTGTTCGACCTTGCCAATCCGAGTCGGAAGTCTTGTTTCTTTAAATCCTTCCAAAGTGTAGTTGTCCACCAAGTCATTAGTCTCAAGGTGTATCAGGTAGCCACCACTCATCCAAACCGGCTTCTTGCTCGCATCACGGGCAGGTTGAGTAACCACAAACATCCGCTAAGTTCTTAGTCAATTTCCGACTTAGCCGATCGCCACACGTTTAGCTGCTCGAGAGTGGTAAGAATATTCAAGTCATAATCTTGAGTAGCTCCACCATCTGCGCTGCTCAAGTTGAACTCCTTTGAGAGAAAGATACTTTAAGCTTTTGTTGATCCGTATATATTTCGCATTCTGCTCGCCATGAGGTATGGCCCCATAGCTCAATTGCCCAAAGACTACGGCCGCCAACTCTGAGTGGGTGGGGTAATTCTTTCATAGTCTTCAATATTGCGAGATGCTACGGCGATCACTTTCCCGTCCTGCATAAACACAGCCCAATCCATTAAAGAAGCGTATCTCTATAATCACATACCCCTGTCCAGCAGTTGGCAGGTTAGGATCGGAGCAGTCGCAACGGCTGCTTCAACTCTGAGTGAGCTATTTCCAACGCATCTTCCAACCACTTCGTGTCCTTTATGCGTGAGATCGTGAGGGGATTAGTAACTTTGCAAATCCTCAACAAACGTCGGGTGGTAGAGCCGGCCAAACAATGAAGGTTCGTATCTCGGTCTAACTCGTTAGGCCATCGGCCATTCCTTAGATAGCGTTCAAATTTTCCTCGGCGTCCAGGCTATGCTCCGATCCTTGAAATTCACATGGCCCAAAAACGCCAACTCTCTAAGCGCAAAATTCACACTTCTTTAATTTGGCGTAGAGCTTGCTTTGTCGAAGCACTTGAAGTACAAGTTCTCAAGGTGTTCTTCGTGGTCCGGTCACTCCGGAATACACTAAGATGTCGTCGGATAAATACACCCAACGAACCTGTCTAATAAGGGCCTTGAAACACGGTTCATCAGATCCATAAAAGTTGCGGGGCCATTAGTAAAGTCCCAAACGGCATAACAGTAACTCCATAATGTCCATACGTGTTCTAAAAGCCTTCTCGTACATCTCAGGTTTTGATCGCAACTGGGTGATTCCGCTGACAAGTCAATCTTGGAATATTATAAAGATCCCTGGAGTTGATCAAAGTAGTCATCATCATCCACGGTAATGGATATTGTTCTTATCGTGACTTTATTAAGTTCACTGATAATCACGCCACAATACGCATAAGCGAAGTGATCCGTCCTTCTTCTTCACAAACAGAATCGGTGCTCCCCAAGGTGACACGCTCGGTCTCACGAAGCCCTTGTCCAGAAGATCCTGCAACTGTGCCTTCAGCTCCTTCAATTCCGCTGGTGCCATCCTATAGGGTGCCTTTGAGATTGGAGTAGTCCCGGGAACGAGATCTACCACGAACTCAATCTCCCTATCAGGAGGCATGCCTGGAAGCTCCGCTGGGAACACATCTCCAAACTTCCGCACTACGGGAATATCCTCAATCCTGGGGGCGTCCGCATCGCCCCGCAACACGACAGTGGCCAAATAGGCTACGCAGCCTCTACTAATCAACTGCCTAGCTCGCGAGGAGCTAATCGTCATCGCAAACAGCGAACTCTGGCATCCTCGGTACACACCCTCCGCCTGCCCTGGCTCTCTAAAAGTCACCGTTCGATTCTTACAATCGATAGTTGCGAAATACTTAGTCAACCAATCCATGCCCAACACAACATCAAACTCCCCGAGTTTATGCAAGGCTAGCAAATCTATAGGCATGATCCAATCTCCAACCTGAATAGGGCAGCTGGGGCAAAACTCCCGAATGTCCAAGGAATGGTCGGGTACAACAACTCGTCCCGGGTGCAATAAGGATACAAGTGGGATGCCATGCAGCTCGGCAAACAGTCGATCAATGAATGAATCGATGCACCGGTATCAAACAAAGCTCTAACACGAATACCATAAAGTAAAATGATACCTGCGACCACATTCTTGGCTGCCGCCGCCTCCTCAGTCTGGGCCGCGTACATGCGCCCGCTCGGGGCCTGTCGTGACCTCTCCGCCTGTCGCAGAACTGGCGGCCGTCCTGCCTGGTGATGCGCAGAAGATGTCCCCTGGCTGGGACCTGGCGATGCTGGTGCAGATGCCGCAGATGGCGCTGGCAATGGACTCCTCGGGCAGTCCGACTGGAAGTGGCCCTCCTGGCGACACAAGAAGCACCTGTCCCGGCTGCGTGAACACTGCCGCGGGTAATGAGGACCGCCACAGATCACGCAGCGGGGGGCCTGACGACTCTCGGGACCTCTTCGCTGAGTAGACTGGCCACGTCCTCGCGACTAGCTCCGGCTCCTGGGGTGCCTCGGCGGCCTCCGTGAGTGCGTCTGACTCGCACCCTCAGCCGCGGGTCTCTTGCCCTTCCCTTTCTCCAAGCTCTCGCGACGCTCCTGCAGATCCGCCGCTCCTGCCTCCACTATCAGAGCTCGATCCACAACCTCCCGGTAGGTCTGGAGGTTGGAAGACTGCACTAACCGGAAGATAGAAGGCCGCAAACCGCGCTCAAAGATGCGAGCCTTGTCCTCGTCGTCCCTCACAACAAACGGTACACAGTGTAGTATCCGGGAGAACTCCCTCTCGTACTCAGCCACTGACCGCTCATCCTGGCGCAAGCTGCACAAATCCTGCTCCATCTTCCTCTTGACGCTGGTAGGAAAGTGGTGCGCCAGTAGAAGCTCCTTGAATCGTGTCCAAGTAATCGCTGCCAAGTCGGTGTTCGGGTTGTCCTGGATATCCAACCACCAACGATAGGCCTCGCCGTCCAGAAAGTGAGTGGCGAGCCAAACTCTGTCCCTCTCCTCGACGAAGGTATCTCGAAACAGCTTCTCCATATGCATCAACCACTTCTCGACAATCCAGTGGTCGACGTTCTCGCCATCGAACGTCCTCGGGCTGCACCTCCTAAACTCACTGAGGCGCTCCATAAGCCGATCCCGCTCGGCTCCCTCAGCCATCACGGGGAATGTTGCCCCCGTCGCTGGTCTCTGAACTGGTAGTGCTGCAGCCACCTCCTCCCGAGGTGCGATCGCCGGTGCCGCACGTGAGGAACTGGGCGCAGGGGACTACGCCCTCGGTGCGACGTCCACCACGGGTGCTGGCGGTGTGGGACCCTCAGTCTCCCTCGAAGCTGCCGCCTGCTGAAGTAAGAGGTCCTCGAGATGCTTCATCCGCGCCTCCTGCAGCTGAGCCATCTCAGCCTGTCGCTGCGCCGCCGCCGTCTGCTGCGCCAACAAATCAGTGAGAATCGCAAGCTGGGCCCTCAGGTCACGGACCTCACTAGATCCGGAAGTAGCGGAGGTCTCGACCTCCTCGGGGTGTGCCGCATCATCCGCCCCGGCAGACTGGGAGCGTGTAATCGGCATCGCCACTACAAGACATAAAAGCGCAAGTTAGTAACCCACGCTATCGCGTCCCCACTCAAATAGATAAAACCCCAAATCATGCGAAAGTAAGGAAGTGTCTTTCACTACTAACTCCCGATGTTACGTTGTCGGCCGCCAACGTAACCCTCCGCGAAGTTAGAAGCCATACACTCCGATCAAACTCTAACTTTTTAGAGTTGTCATAACCCATCATAATACTTTTCGCTCATAAGTCAATTAGACCTTCGTCTTCACGAGCCTAATTTCCTATAGTCCAACAGGCCTAAGTTCGCTAGCGTCCACTAAGACTTCAACCCTAGGCTCTGATACCAAATAAATCTGTCACGCCCGGGACGCGGGAGGCCCTCCGTAGCTGCCCAGACCCGCATATGTTAACGACATATAAGGCTCTACAACAAAGGCGGAAGTAAAGCAAGAGATAGAAAATAAAGAAGTGAAATAACTAGCAAATAATGATATCAGAGCGAGTAAGAGTTCTAACAATCTACACAAAGTACAGAAGTAAAGCTAGACAATAAAAAGAGTCATAAGTAGTACAATATCTGTCCTATAGTACAAAAATGGTGGTCTCTAGTACACTGGTAACTCCTCAACCTCTCGCAAAAAGAAATTAAATCGAGGAGGTGGACACCTAGCAACTCATCGCTCGAAGGAACTAGCTCGAAGCAACTCCTTCCGCGATCCCCTGGCCTCACCCTGCGCGGAAGGCTCTGAAAAACATCGATAAAAGAGGCGTGAGAACATAATTTATAGTTCCCAGTGGGCAATTACTGACCTCAGCTCTATGCACCACTAGGCCCCAAAAGAAAAGGGTAAGTACAATAATAATAGCAATAATGACTGCGATATGAAAGCATAATTAAAATGCTAAATTACTAAACTCAAGTATACACGATGTCACGGTGATGTACATCTACGATATCATAATAGTATGTCCAATGGCAATAGTTAAATGTCATTAACCTTTGTCAATATGTGATGCCTAAGTTCTGTCATGGTAACCAAGTATGCTTTAATGCAATAAAAGACTACCAAGTATACTACATGTCTCAACACTATGCTAATAGCATATAACTGTAATTCAACTACTAAACCTATCTAGTAGTGATTATCCATTCCCGGTTCAATGTCATTAATCAAACATGTTTTAGGATCCACATATTGTAATCCAGCTTGTGCCGCCTAAGTGTCGGTGGTAACCCCAACATTCCCACTGTAGGAATGAGTCTATCCCTACCGACCCCGTAGGCCTCTCGATACCGCACGGCGAACATAGGTCGCGTAGGCTAAGTCCGGAGTGCCGGCTTGTAGGGAGCGACCCTCAGAAGCATGTGCGAATGAGCACAAATGGCAAGCAAGCATAGTCCAAGTCTCAAGTATCCAATCCTCATGTCTCTAACATGGTATAGTCACTAGCATCCCGAAGATCTAGTTTAAGTCACAATGTGAAGTTTCAACATTTGCTACGCCTAGTGCCCCTTGATGACACTTAGGCAATTTGATGTTCAACATGTATTCCAAATCCCTCAATGGCCCTATCCACTAGGTTCACGCATGTCCTGAGCTCAATGCTGCTTGATGACATTAGCTCTCTAGTTTACATACCTTTTAAATGGCAATCTTGTCAACTTTCATGTCACAATAAACTTAGGTTTAAATGCATGAGTCCAATCTTATTTACATTATAGGAGCATGAAACCACATCTCGTATAGAATGCTAAGTGCAACCATAGATCTCCCAAGCAACTCTCTACTACATAGAGGTCCAAAATTTCATTTTACATAACATATGCATTTTAAGCATTCTAAAAATCATAATAAATACAATTAGGATGAATATGCATGCTTTTCCAATTTACGGAACATATATAACCATAAATAAGAATTTCTCATATGTAGGCTAGGTCAAACCCACCGAACCGTCGCGTAGGGCCTCGTTTCGCTGAACAAAGTTGTTCTCGAGTCTCAAAATACCCTAAAAGTATTGAGCGACAAGATACACGGGCATTACGATCAATCTATAAGGTCAAATTTTAACAACCTAACAAAATGGCTAAAACTCACCTCAAGAGAAGAAATCTCTTCCAAAGCTCTAAAAGAGAGCTAGAACCCTTCCAATCCAAGCTCAAGGAAGGTTCTAAACCAATCAATCTAGCCTCAAAAGCCCTAGATCAAAAAGCCCCAAAATCAACCCTAAATCTCATTTCTAGGGTTCCATCTACTAAAAATCCTCAAAACAAGGTCTAGAGGGAGGGAATGAGCAACAAACCTCCTTAGAAGCTCCAATCCAAGCTCCAAAGGTGAAGATCTCCCCCTTTGCAAGCTCCAAGTCCAAGCCTTCAAGCACCAAGGAAGATGAGAGGGTGAGGAAGATGCTCCAAGTCCACTAGTAGCTCCAAACTTCTTCTCCTTCCCTCCTTCTTCTCATTCTCCTTCTTCTTCTTCTTCTCTATCAAGGGTGTAGAGAGGGTTGAGAGAAGAGAAATGAGGAGAAGAGAGGGTGGAGGGGTCATATAGACACTCTAATGTAACAAAATCCAGCCAGGCCCCTCAAAAATCCAATATTACCACGGCCCGGTCTGGGCAGTTTTCGCCCAGAGGGACCGGTCTCTCTCCAGCAGGGACCGGTCTCTCGCTGCGAACCCGAAAAACTGACGTTCGGGAACCGGTCTCTCCCTGCGCGGGACCGGTTGCCTTGCCGACTGCGCACACTGTTCACTGGGGGGACCGGTCTCTCATATCAGGGACCGGTCCCCGAGAGTAAAAACTCTCAGGACAAATCCAGAACTCAGGTTTTCGAACATTTTAGGTCGGAAAACATTCTACAACCCTCCACCAAGTGTGGAAAAGTTCGAAATACATCCAAACACTTGAACCTCGCAATTTGCAAAGATCCAGTGTGCTACATTAAGCATCCTAAAATTCACAATAATTATATTTATCATGGAAATGCATGAATTTCTACGTTACGAAGCATAAAACATAAGATATGAGAATTTCTTATATGCTAGGCTAGGTCAAATCCACCGAACCGTCTCGAAACCCTTCGTAAGCTCCAACGAAGGTGTCCTCTAGCCTCCTAGCACCCTATAGATGTAGAAACAAGGGTTAAACGAACCTTACGATCAACCATAAACTCAAACATTAACCAACTCAAGCTAAGGTGGAGAGAACTCACCTCTAGAGTAAAATATCTTCTCAAGCTTCAAAAAAAAGATAGAATCCTTTCAATCTAACCTAGAGGAAGGTTCTAATCCAAGAGATTGAGCTCCAAAAGCCCTAAATCCAAAATGCCCAAAATCAAGCCCTAAAGTCTCATTCTAGGGTTTCATCTCAAAGAAACCATCAAAACAAGAATCTAAATGAAAAAAACTTGTTACCAACCTCTTGGAAGCTTCAATCCAAGCTCTAAGTCCTCTAGGGTTGAAGATTGGTCCACCACCAAGCTCCAAAAGCAAGCTCCAACCCACCAAAAGGAAGAAGAGAGGGTGAGGGTGAAGCTCCAAGTCCTCAAACAAGCTCTCCTCCTCCTTCCTTCTCCTCCTTCTTCTTCTCTCTCTAAAAACAAATGGGAGAGTGAAATGAGGGAGAAGAGGGAGTGAAATGGCCATATAGGCCCTCTAGAGTAACAAAATTCAGAAAAGCCCCTCAACTTTGCAACCTGTGCAAAGCCCGGACTGGGCAGATTTTGCCTAGAGGGACCGGTCTCTCCCTGCCTGGGACCGGTTTCTCAGGTCCATCCTGCATAACACGCATTCGGGAATCGGTCTCTCCCAGCCAGGGACCGGTTGCCTCAAGCTGGTCGCGACACTGTTCCGATGGGACCGATCTCTCCTACCAGTGACTGGTCCCTGAGAGTAAAACTCTCAGGACTTGTCCAAAACTCAGATTTCGAACTTTTTAGGTCGGAACACCTTCTATGACCCTCCACAAAGCGTGAAAAAGCTCGTAACACAGCTCAAACACTCAAACCTCGCAATTTGCAAAGGTCCAGTGTGTTACACCTAGAGTGGGAATGTTGGGACTACCACCAACACTTAGGTGGCACAAGCTGGACTACACTTGTGTAGGTCCTAAAACAAGATTGAATAATGACATTAAACCGGAATATGACAATCACTACTAGATAGGCTTAGTAGTTGGATGAGTTGGACAAGCTTTTAGCATACTATTGGACATTTGGACGGATAGAATACTGGATAGCATTACTTTTTGCATCTTAGCATACTTGCTTACCATGTTGGGATAGACTAGTCATGCTTTTGACATACATGTTCATAAGAGAATAAATGTACAACTTATTGTTATCATGTTACTTATGGCATAGTAATTTAGCATACAATGCATGCTTTCATATCAGCAGTTTATCTTTGTTACTTATCTCTTTTTCCTGACTCTTTTGGGGCCTAGTTGTGCATTGTGTTAAGGTCAGTAATTGTCCACTAGGAACTATAAACTATAGTTCTCACGCCCTCTATTTCATGATTTTATTTTAGAGCCTTCCACGCCGGGAGAGGCTAGGGACCGTGGAAAGGGTATCGCCTCGAGTTAGCTAGCTGCCGAGGGACCGGTTGATAGGTGGTCTACCTCTTATTTGTTTTATTTTGGGGAGGTTGAGAGTTGTACCTGTGTATAGAGACCACCCTTTTGTTGTATTTGAGACAGTTGATGTATTTACCTTATGTTTTACTATCAGTGGATCAGTTTCCTTTTTCTACTCTTGTTGTTATTTTTAGCTACTAGTTGCTCTGATATCTATAGTGGTCTTACTTTTTTTTGCTTTCATATTTCTATTATTGTAGATGCCTTATATGTGCAGGTATATGGCGGGTCTGGGCACGCACCGGCCAGGCCTACGCCGGGTCCCGGGGCGTGATAGAGGTGCTGTTCGTTCGGCGTCTGTTCGAAGTGCCCGAACCGACGAAAATGGCGGTCCCGGGGCGTGACATACATGATGATAGAATTGGCAGTATATCAGTTATAGTAAGGTTACTTATACACTTATATGGAAATCATACAAAGAATACCGTAGATGCTGTCTTGCATACTTGTATTGACAAGTTGATTAATATTTTATCTAATAGAACTGGTGTGAACTTCATATTGGTATATGATCTAGTTAAGTAACTAGAACTTGGCATTGTGAGATAACATGAATGATATACTATTGAAGATAATCTAGTAAATGACTAGACTTGAATATGACGATATACTTGTATAGTCAAGTAGAAGTAATTGCATATTACTTGTTTACTCCAAATAGTGGAGGACTATGTTGAACTATAGAATATGTGCCATGAGTCATTGGATATGACTTTAAAAAACCACTTTCCTTATGTATAGGGAGTAGTGAGAGGACTCTATGTGAGTATATATGGGTATAACCCCTTATGATGTAGAGAATTTACTTATTTCAGTTATACTAGCTATGGGTAGTATTATGTCAACAAGTAGTTAATAGTGGCTTACGATTGGTGCTACAATGTCGACCTTGTGTCGAGTTGAGATTCCATGTTCGAGACATGATGAAATTGTGATACCTATGCTATGGATTATGCTTGCATGCCATTGAGCTCATTCGAACATGCTTGTGGGGGTCACGCCCCCCAAGCCGGCACTCCGGAGTTAGCCTAGCGACAGATTGCTAGCTTATGTACGAATTGAGCGCCGAAGTGGATTGTTGTGGGTAGTGTTGACTTCCACAGGGCCATTAGGCACAGAGCGGCTGGGACTTTACCATGAGTAAGTCTCTTGTGAATTGGGTTATTATGAGTTACCTTAACCTTAGATGGACATAGAAGTAAGGATACTTTATGTCATTGGTCAAGTATAGCTAGTAGTAAACATACTAAAGGGCTGACATCTCGGTTGATTAGTAGTATAGTGACAGTAATTGAATGTATACACTATTGTTAGTGTAGGAAATAGCTACATGATGTCATTAACTAGTAAACATAATGATATTCTGCATATAGCATGAAATATAGTTGATTAAACTGATAACTAGCATGACTTAAAGAATTCATTCATATGAACTTGTATATAAGACATGTTAAAGACATATGAACTTGTATATAAGACATGTTAAAGACATATCTTGTTGAGGCATAGTATAATTGAAGTATTTCTTTTATTGTTGCATTTACTCTGCCTACTTATTGCTATATACTCATGCCTCAGTTGACCTAGTGGTGTACTTCGCCACTTTCGGCGGCTAACCCACTGGAAACTATTGTTTAATAGTTCTCATGCCCTCTTTATTATTGTTTTTACAGAGCCTTCCACAGCTGGAAAGGCTAGGGTTCTTGGCGAGTGGTCAGCGGCTAATTAGAGCCTTCTCGAAGTTAAATAGATGAACCTCTACTAGTTTATTTTGGTTTAGCTCGGTGTTGTATTTTGGATTTATGTAAAATGTATTTTACTTTTAAGTTGTAATAAGGTCTTGTGTTGTATGCGTTTACTATACTTGTAAGTTATGCTCTGATTATCTGGTTAGAACCGAATGCATTTACTATGTGAATTGTAGACGCCTGGTGTATACTTGAAGTGTGATGTACACGGCGGGTCTGTGCACGTGACTCGTGAGCTTCCGCTGAAGTCCAGGGCGTGACACGTAGGGTCATCAAGGGTTCATCTCTAACCTTCAATTAGAGAGCTAAAGGATTAAATGAGATCAAAACCCTCATTTGCTACAAAACCCCTATTCTAAACCTAGCATATGCATAGTCCCCAAATAACCCAAATTAAATGGAGAAAACATGTTTAGAACACTCTAGATACTACTAGAACATCATTCGTGAAGGATTTAACCAAATCCGAAACTCTTACCAAAATGTGAACGCCGAGACGGAAGCACGCCGCTCAATCGGGAGTACGTAGGCCTGATCCGACGCTCCAAACGCGTTCCCAAGCTCGCTCTCCACCAACCCTCAAATTTTGGGAGAGAGATCTAGAGAGAGTAGGGAGATATCTAGAGAGAGAAAGGAAGGATTTCTCTCTCCTCACCATGTGTTCGTGTGTGGTGCTGGTGGTGCTCGACTGAGGGAGAAGAAGAAAAGGGATCAAAATCCCTTTTATAAGCAACCCCTCAACATATACACAATTATCAGTTAGCAGCTCAGAATCTGAAACTTTTTACCGGAGCCCTTCTGAGCGTCCATTTGCACTCAAATTTGATAGTCAGACTCGGTTTAAGCTAATAAAACGAAAAATATCTTAACATTTCAGTTTCGACCATTTTTGGTCACCGAAAGCTCTATCGAACTGAAATCTCTAGCAGATAGCAGTCGGATTTTATTTTCCACTTTTCGGGTGTCGGAATGGCATGAAACTTTAAATTTAGCCTCATAAAAATAATCCCGACATATTTTCAAGTTTTCATAATTTTCTGACACTGTGAATTTTCTGCTAAAATATCAGTCCCATTTCTCACAGAAAATTCTAAATCTTCTGTTTCCGTTCCGATTTCAGTATAAGTCGTTTTCGACTTGTATTTTACTTCTCTAAGTCAAATAAAAATAGTATCTCACACTATTTTTATTTATATTTATTTTTATATTAAAAATCCGGTATATCACAGTCACTACTTCACGGCTTTTCTCAAACCATTGAAGCTAGTGTAATGCTTCCTTCTTCATATGGTAGGATGCGATCGGGATTCTTTGGGCATCTAGTATTTGATTAAATTTAAAAACTTGTCGTACTCAATACACCTTTGTCGTTGAATCCTCTCTATCAAATCAAGAAAACTCCAGGCATGTGATGTGAGGTAACACAACCACAAAATTTTCTATAAAAGGAACTAGTCCTCTTCCTTTAAGGGGGTTGGAAGTAGAGGACTATTTTTATTGGAACTTGAGACAAATGTATCTTCAAATAGTGCACGCGGCCACACATCCATATTCACGTTCATAACGATGAATAAATTCTTAAGATCATTAACAAAATCGGTAATCAATGTTATTTCATTCTCTAATTTGTTGAATCAAGCATCGACATTGAAAAATTGGACGTTCATCTTGTTTTTTCTTACAAAATCACCGTTCATCTACCTCAAGATATTTTATTTTGTGCTCAAATCAAGACCATACAAGGTTTTGATACCTAATAACATGGCTTTACTATATCAAAATAAATAGTCAATCACTTTGAAATATTTGGACCTCTTGAGAGTAGAAAAGTAGAGAGAAAAAAACTGCTAAAACAGAAAAAGAGAAAATTCTGATTATTAATTTTTTATTGTCAAGAATTACATAATTTTGAGCCCATATGCTCAAATCATACACCACTATTAATTCTATTCATACAGGGAAATGAGCAGTGCGACTGCCGAGTCAACCTGCATTTTGGGAGCTCTATACTAGAAACCGTATACGGCTAGCATAGAGACATCAACCCTCAAAAAAGAAATATTAGACTCGTGATGCCCTAGACAATTGAATTAAATTAGGTTCAGCATCTCTAATCCCTCGAAGAGCCATGCTAACCTCTATTGCTCGCATTATGACACTATGCTTATGATTGTTTCGCTACACTGAAGCGACACAACCTGTCGACAATGAGTCAAAGTGTCTAAATGTAATTCAACTTTTCTTCCTTGAGCCCTCATGCCACTAAGTTGAGAACTGATTGCTTTCCCAGCAATGCCCCATAAAGCCGCATCACTCATAGCCAGCCGTAGGTAACATGCCAAAGTAGCAACATCAATTCTTTCACTTAATGACATAGTCAAAAGTCACTAAGGGTATCTAACATATATAGGACATTTTGTCACGCCCCGCCCCGAATCCACTACCAATTTGGCACGGTTCGGGCACATCGGACGGACCGCCGAACGGACAGTACCTCTCCTGTCCGCCCAAGGCCAAGCAACCAGATCATGTACAATTAAGCACCCAGGAATTTGCTTAAATAACATACATGATCAAATACGATGCACACAAGTGCAATACATCTAAGAGCAAGAACCACAAGTGACATACAAGTGTATAAAGAGAGATAGTCTAACTATCACAATCATTTTACTTTATTTGAATATATTATATTTCCATCTTCCAAAATGTAAGTACATGTTTCCTTCAAAATATAAGTAGCTCTCTGATATCTATCCAAAATATCAACTAGTACGCGAGGGTACTCTAATGCATAAGGAAAAGCTACTAACTAGGCTCACTTAGGGCGCTATGCCCTTGCCGCGGTCCTCGCTCGGCTCGCCTCTATGTGTACCTGTACCCCAAAACCACACGGGGTGAGAACTATATAAATATATTTATATAGTTCCCAGTGGGTTCGGCCGCCGACGCCGCCGGTTTTCCCACTAGGTCTAAGCTGGCACAGATAGAGAGATAGATAGATATATAAAGAGATAAACTGCAACTACTCTATCATGCCATCAATGATGGTAATGCATGCAACAACTACTATCATGCGAGAATCATGTCATGAGTATATAAAAGTACATAGTAATGCAATTTACAACATACACTATGTCTACTCGAGGTAATGCATGAACATAGCAATGATATTCTACTAATCACGATACTATGCTTCAACAATAATGGAAATGAGCTACTACATAGTGATGTATCTATAACATGCTACTATGTCTCAATAATCCAAATGAACGAGCTACACAGTGCGTCGTGCAACTATGCCTCGGTAGTATCCAATCTCATGGCCAACCTGAAGGTTGCCACCCCGGGGTCAACCCCGACTCACTCTCAATCTCATAGGTGAGGAGAAACTGCACTCGCACACCGAGACCGTCTGCGGGACAACTACGTCTGCCCCTAGTGAAGTACTCCGGAGACTCGTGCCTCGGTGGAGCGACCACCGACAAGCAAAAACAGACTAGTGAATATGATCCAATCCTCACAAGAGGATACCCTATCTACAAGGGTCAACGTGCCTCTGCTGCACAATATACAATGTATCCAAGATGCCGGGATCTCTACTATCCCTAGAACCATGTCACGTTTACTACACTAGACTCGATGCCACTCGTTCGATCATTGTAGTAAGTTTTCTAGTTAATTGACATGCCACTCGTTCTAGTTTAGTGTTTCTACTACACTAGTTCAATGCCACTCTACTAGGCTATCATATGTCCAAGTTCGGCTCTTTATGCCATTATAGGATTCCCATGTCACAAAACCCAATCCTCATGCTACCCTAGTTCATGTGTCTAACTCATAGTTACACTACTAAGAAGCATGCAAGGAATTAGAATTGCAACTATCTGCTAATCCTATAATGCAATATGATCAACACATATATAACTTAGACATAAAAAGAAACCCGGATGTTTCGGTATGACACCCCCCACCTTTTGGTAGTGTCACAAGGCTAGGCTCTCATCTGCACGTTCCCTAGTCGCCGCTTTACTCTTCGGTCTACACAAGGCCGCCTGCGCTTGTTTCTGCCAGAACGTCGCACCCGCTCGACGAATCGACGAACCGACGATTCCCACGCGTTTAGGCACCTCAAACACAAGCTTTTCCTCAAGCCAAGTAATGAAGAGGATGAATACTTCACCTCCAAGCAACCTTTTTCTTCTCCAAATGCACCTCCAATTCCTCTCTTGGGTGGAGAAATTGTTAGAGAGAGAGATATTTCTCTTTGGTTGCAAGTGTGAGGGAGAAAGAAAGAAAAGGCTCAAGTCCCCTATATATATATATAGGAAACTTGGCCTCCAAGTTTCATAGGAAACTTGGCCTCCAAGTTATCTAGGAACACTATTCACATTCGGTTTAGCAGCACGGTACAGATATATATCGTCTGCCCTGTCTCTCACAGAAAATTCTAAATCTTCTGTTTTCGCTTCCATTTCAGCACGGGTCACTCTAGACTTATAATTTATGTCTATAAGTCCAATAAAAATAGTATCCCACACTATTTTTATTTATTTTCACTTTTACATTTAAAATCCGGTACCTTACACATTTTCTCAAAATAATGTCCATAAGAAATCACACGATGAGGAAGCAGGGATCCATTCACTCATCCTCTTTATTTTGTCGCCTAGCACATATAGTATGAAATACATGCTATGACAGAGAATCTCAATGTGTATGTCTTTCTCAATGTCATACGGATCTTAGCTCAGTCACTCCCGGAGTGTCTAGCCTGAGTTCTCCAATTGCTCGCTATCTCAAGCGCCAAACGGTGAACTCACATCCGGCTCTTAATATACAGGCCATACGAATCGTGAGACTATTCGTATGCGGTCTCATTAATGACCTCATCTTGGTGCCAACCAAGGCGGCTTCTATTAATGCCTCAATTTTCGCTCACTTTCTACAGCGCCGAAAAGAATGATTGCCCGTGTGAGAGGGCCAATCGGCCTGCGACATACTATCAATCCGTTCAATAACAATATAGAAAATATATGCACGTGTACTAATCTTACCAAATATCTTTGCCACAACCATAATTTGTAATTAAATAACCAAAAAATAATCGACTGTCTACACAATTAAATCCTACGAAGTCCATGAGCCAAAAGGATTCTCTAATAATAGGCTTACTCAGAGAATCTGCAACCATGCGACTCGTATAAATGTGTTCCAGGATTATTTACTTCTGCGCCATTGCCTCGGAGTGGTCCAATCCCAGATTGGATGGAAAATGGCTAACCAACCCCACGGTATAGCGTATTTCAGGCCGAGTACACATCATAGAATACATCAGGCTCCCGACCGCATTAGCATGTAGAATTCGATTCATCTTGTTCTTTTCTTCAGAAGTTTTAGGGCACTGTTTAAGGTTCAAACTCTCACCTTTAGCAATAGGAGTGTCAATGGATTTGCAATTGTGCATCTGAAATCGTTCTAAAACTTTTCTTAGGTAAGTCTCTTGAGACAGACCTAAAAGTTTCTTAGAACGATCTCGTAGGATTTTAACTCCGAGCACATAATTCACTTGACCGATGTCCTTCATTTCAAAATTAGAGGACAGCCACGTCTGAGTGGCGATAATCATCTCCTTATTATTCCCGGCCAATAGGATGTCATCAACATATAAGGAAAGGATTAGAAAAAATCCTATGGACCGTTTAACATATACACAGTGATCTTCTTCAATTATCGTAAACCCATCTTCAGTGATGGCTCGATGAAATCGAATATACCACTGTCTCGAGGACTGTTTCAATCCATAAATGGATCGTCGAAGCTTACAAACTTTATGCTCCTCACCCTTTACAGAGAAGCTAGCAAGCTGATCCATATAGATCTCCTCATCCAGTTCTCCATTGAGAAATGCAGTTTTAACGTCCATTTGGTAAAGATCCAAATCCAAATATGTGACAATGGCCAAGATCAGACGGATCGAAGCAAACCTTACAACAGGAGAAAAAGTTTCTTCGTAATCAACGCCTTCTCGTTGGGTAAAACCCTTTGCTACTAGGCGAGCCTTGTACCTATCGATAGAACNAGTTGCCTCCTCTGCCTCAACTGAATGAATAGAAGCGCCAATACCAGAGTCATCCATCTCATGGATCTCAATTTTATTTCGAACCTCACTTCTATAAGAAAAATCCTCCTCGAGGAATTCAACATCTCGCGACTCAATCTCAGTCAAACTTCCATCTGGCTGCTTTCCGATGAACACATATCACTTAGAGTGTTGAGGTATCTTATAAAGATACACTTCTTTCTTCTAGGACCTAACTTCCCATACTTGTGAGAAGTGTTGTGTACATAAGCTGCCGAACCCCAAGGACGCAGGTGCTCCAAATTTGGTTTCCTGCCTGTCCATAATTCATAAGGGGTGGAAGGAACTGTTTTGGAGGGTACACAATTAAGAATGTAGGCAGTAGTTAACAATGTGTCTCCCCAAAAAGAGATAGGCAAATTTGCTTGCGCCATTATTGACCTAACCATGTCAAGCAGGTTGCGATTTCTTCTCTCCGCTACACCATTTTGCTGTGGAGTGCCAGGAATTGTCAGCTGTCTGATTATTCCCTTTTCATCATACAATTTCTTTAATTATTCAAATAGATACTCGCGGCCTCGATCAGTTCTTAAGGTTTTAATTTTCATATCTAACTGATTCTCAACCTCATTTATATAATGTCACGCCCCGGGACCCAGCGGAAGCCCGCCCGGCGCGTGCCCAGACCCGCCATATGTCTAAAATATATAAGGCGTCTAAAAACAACAATAAATAAAGCAGTAAAAAGACAACTAAGAGTATCAGAGCATGATAAGTGTCTAAATTCTACAACCAAGGAATAAGGATAAAACTGAGATTCACTAAAGAAACATAAAGTAATACAAAAGAAATCCCAAATACAAGTGCTAAAAGTAGATACACAGGTGGTCTCTATACAGGGATATAAAATCTCTCACTCTCTCTCTCAACTACAAAAAGAAAGAGTAAACCACCTAGGTAAAGAACCGCTCCCCGCTAGCTAGCTATGCGATCCCCTTGCCGCGATCCCGTGCCACTCGATCTAATATATATATAAATTGTCCATTATGTTCCACAACATGGCAATATGTCATCAAGTATGTTTTTCTATTTAACATAATCCACAATATGTAAATTCATAATATATCATCATGAACATATACCACTAGCATCACATGATATGTCAACATACATATATAGTCATTATCCAAAATAGTCCATATTTAGCATCTCATACATTCTTTTAGCACTTAATTCATTATGCATTACATTTAGCATATTCTACAACATGTCATCATACATTCCTTTTATGATGTTCTTATAATGCTAACATTCATACGCCCTTTATATTATGCATTCAAAGCATTAATCATATGCATTTCTATAGTATGTTAACATGCATTCTTTTCACATTCTTATATTATGTCAATATGCATCAATATGAAATCTCATTTCTTAGACATAAAGGGCGACCTAGTCGCTTCGGTAAGCACAACCCACCTCATTTCGCATTCCGATTGCTTGTCGACACTTGCAATCGGCCTCCCGCGGCACCCGGCACCCGGTTTGGCCCGATCTCTCACGCGACCACCCGAACGGCCTCCAATTCACGATCCGAAAATTAAAGGTCTTCGGTTATGTGCCACGATGCTTCAAATCCATTTTCATGAATTTACGATGTCGCCTCGGCCCTCCCGGCGGACCCGAAGCCTAAACGTCCATTTCTTTAATAACTTTGTAACGGCTCGTCGGATTGCCGAACCGTCTTCGCCAACGCGTTCGTTTACCTAGCAATTTACGGAGGGTCAAATTAGATCAAACCCTCATATTTTACAAAATCCCATTTTTAAGCCCTACATGCTATTAACCTCCAAATAATCTAAATTAAATGTAGCAACATGCTAACAAAGCTCATTAGAGGCTATTAGAACACTTAATGTGAAGGATTAAGCCAAATCCCAAAAGCTTACCACAATGTGAACGCCGCGACGACAACACACCGCTCCAACGGCCGCACGAAAGCCCGATCCGTCGCCTCCAATGTGTTCGCAAGCATCTTCTCCACCAACCCTCCAATTTTTAGAGAGAGATTTAGAGAGATGAGAGAGATATCTAGAGAGAGGAAGGAGAGCTTCTCTCTCCCTCTCCATGCGGGTGTGTGTGTCGTGTGTGTGTGTGTGTGTGTGTGTGTGTGTTGGCTGGTTGAGGGAGGAAGAAGAAGAGGTCAACATTCCTCTCAAGTCAACACCAAAACACTATTCACCCCGGGCAGTTTTGCAGTTCGGAGTAGTTGGAGCCCTTCTGAATGTCCGTTTGAGCTCAAATTTGACAGGCAGGCTCAGTTTAACGTACTGAGTGAGAATATATTTTAATTTTTCAGTTTCGACCCCATTTGGTCACCGAAAACTGTGCCAAACTGTAATCTTTATCAGATAACTCTCAGATTTTATTTCTCACTCTACGGGTGTCAAAAAAATATGAAACTTTAAATCTAGCCTCATAAAAATATTTCTGACTTATCCTCCAATTTTTATAATTTTCTGAGACTGTGCATTTTCTGCTAATTTATCTGTCCCGTTTCCAACAGAAAATTCTAAATCTTCTGTTTTCATTCCGATTTCAGCACAAGTTACTTCTGACTTATGTTTTACTTCTATAAATCCAATAAAAATAGTTTCTCACACTATTTTTATTTATTTTTATTTTTTTGTACCAAAATCTGGTATGTTACAAGTAAGTCCTCTAGGCGCTTCATCCGCGCCTCCTGTCGGCGAGCTGTCTCAGTCTGCTGTCGGGCCGCCTCCGCCTGCTGCGTGACTAAATCAGTGAGGGCCGCAAGCTGGCCCCTCAACTCACGGACCTCGCTGGATCCGGAGGTAGCGGAGGTCTCGACCTCCTCAAAGTTTGCCGCATTGTACGCCCCGGCAGACTGGGAGCGTGTGATCGGCATCGTACTACAACATCATAAAAGCGTAAGTTAGCAAAAACCCACGCTATCGCATCCTCGCTCAAAGATGATACCCAAATCAGGCGAAAGTAAGGAAGTGTGCTTCACTACTAACTCCCGACGTTACGTTGTCGGCCGCCAACGTAACCCTCTGCGAAGTTAGAAGCTATACACTTCAATTCAACTCTAACTCTTTTAGAGTTATCAAGATACCCAATCAAGATACTTTCGCATACAGGTCAAATAGATCTCGTCCCTCACGAGCTTATTTCCTATAGTCCAACCGGCCTAAGATTTGCTAGGTCCACTATGACTCAACCCTAGGCTCTGATACCAAATTAATCTGTCATGCCCCGGGACCCAGCGGAAGCCCGCCCGGCGCGTGCCCAGACCCGCCATACGTCTAAAACATATAAGGTGTCTAAAAACAACAATAAATAAAGCAATAAAAAGACAACTAAGAGTATCAGAGCATGATAAGTGTCTAAATTCTACAACCAAAGAATAAGGATAAAACTGAGATTCACTAAAGAAACATAAAGTAATACAAAAGAAATCCCAAATACAAGTGCCAAAAGTAGATACACAGGTGGTCTCTATACAGGGATACAAAATCTCTCACTCTCTCTCTCAACTACAAAAAAAAAGAGTAAACCACCTAGGCAAAGAACTGCTCCCCGCTAACTAGCTATGCGATCCCCTTGTCGCGATCCCGTGCCTCCGCCGGTGCAGAAGGCTCTGAAAGAAACCACGAAAAGAGGGCGTGAGAACTATTAAAAATAGTTCCCAGTGGGCAATTACTGACTTCAGTGAATGCACCACAAGGCCCAAAGCTACAAGGAAAGTGTCAGCGACAATAAAAACAGTAAAGCGAAGTGTAAGTAAAAGTGTAACTTACTACAACATGAAGTCTCTACTTAGCATGATTTGCACAAGTAATAAGGCAACTATATCATGGATGTACATGGATAGGTATAACATGCGTAATCATAGAAATGCAACCAACCCGATGTAATATACCGAAAATTCAGAAAATAAATATCGAACTTTAGTCAAATTGACCAAAGTGCGAGGACAGTACACTTCGGAAAGTCCGAAGGTGTTAAAACGATCAAAAGTGCGTTGTGGAACATTTTCGAGAGCTAAAGGATCAAATTCTGCAAAACTGCAGATTTTGAGCTCTCGGGGACCGGTCCCTGGTGGGAGAGACCGGTCCCCGAACGCGTGCAGAACAAGACAGCCAAAAAATCGGCTAAGTCCTGGAAGGTTAGCTCTCGGGAACCGGTCTCTGTCTGAGAGACCGGTCCCCCAGAGACCGGTCCCCCAAGGAGGGACCGGATGCATTGCGCGCAGCAGCTCTGGCTGCGCAGGGTGGACCTTCGGGGACCGGTCCCTGCTCGAGGAGACCGGTCTCTGCCTGCGAAAACTGCCCAGTCCAGGCTGTGTGAAATAGTGAAAGTTGGGGGGTTTAGCTGCAATTTTGCAACCCAATAGCTATGTGTGAGGGCAAATGAGATATTTCTCTCATTTCCTCACCCTCTCACACTCTCTTCTCTCCCTCTCTCTCTCTAGAAGACAAAGGAGAAAAAGAAGAAAGGAAGAAAAGAAGGAAAAGAAGGAGAAGAAAGTGAAGAAGAAGGTCAAGGAGCAAAGGAGCTTCATCTTCTTCCTCTCTAGTGCAAGAAAAGGGAGCTTACAAGGTAAGCTTTGAACCTTAATGTAGTAAAACCCTAGAAATGGGTTTGAATGACCTAGAAATGAGTTTTGGTGAAATGTTTAAAGAGTTTTGAAGCTTTCTTTTGCTTCTAAAGAGATCAAAACCTTGGTTTGCATTTGAGGTGAGCTTGGACCACCTCTCATGGTGAAATCCAAACTAGGATTTTGAAAAGCCTAGGAATGGTTCTAATGGACTATTTAGAGTATAGTGAAGCTACTTTTGCTTCCCAAAGAGATCAAACCCTATGTTTTGATATACATTGGAGCTAGGGCACCCAAATTGGGGCTTTTGCTCATGAGGGTTTCTAAGTGCAATCGNCCCAACATAGCCTTTCGGCTCCGTTTTAGCGCCTACGCGCACCAAAATGCCCGAATGCTTCCGGACCTCACCGAACTTCACCGGAACCTTTCAAATGGTCTTCCAACCAAATGTACACCGTAACTTCATGATTTTAGAAGTCCGAAACCCTACATTTGAAAGCCTACGAGGTGGGTGGTGCTTCTCAAACTCATTGAACTTCTCTCTATGCCTAATGTGTCATTCATTTGAGCATGTGTAATATATATATTGTTGCATGCATATTAGGGTAAAGTAATGATAAGAATGTGATGATAGCATGATTGTGAGTACAACTTGCTTATAATGATGGTAGAGAACCAACTAAATGTCAAAACCCTAAGTGTATGCATTAGAGAAAAGTGAGCACCCAAAGTGAGCAAAAGAACAGAGTGACACTATGACATAGATCGAGTGGCATTTGAAAATATAAAGTAAAGAGACACTAGAGTTAGTGTGATGCAAAGAACCAAAGTGATGTAAAGAATGATGAAAATGACAATGTGTAAAGTTAAAGTAAAGTGGGGCAATAAGAACAAGAAATGTAAAGAACAAGAATGCTAAAGATGGCAAAGGTAAAAGAAAAGTAAAGAACAACGATTGCATGAGTTTGCAACATAAAGTGATGAAAGAACACTAGAGCTAGTGTAAAGTCAAGATTGAACTTATAATCCTTTGAGTTAAGGATATGATCATACTTGCTATGAGTTCCGTGCTCGAGGGCGGTCGCTCCCCCTCGGGCGATGCGCTCCGGAGTTATGCATCACGGGTTGGAGTAAATCCGAAGGACGGTCCTAGCGGGTGAGTTCCTGCGATGATGGACTTAATGTGAAGCAAGCTAATGTGGCGAAACCTCCGGGTTAGCCTTGAGATTAAAGAACAAAGAACAAAGAACAAAGAATAAAGAACAAAGTACAAAGTAAAGTCAAAGAACGAATGAGTTTGCATAATCTGCATCTATTTAATGTTGAGCATACTTCTTGCTTATTGTTCAGCCATATTAGCATCATGTTATAGATTGGTTACTATACAGCTTATTCTTTCTATTATGCTTGAGTTAGTCCTAGTGGGAAAGTCGGTGATGTTGAGACCGAACCCACTGGGAACTTTGTTGTAGTTCTCACCCCACAATTTCCACAGAGCCGGGACCGAGCGAGCCGGCGAGCGACCGAGGTAAAAGTATCGTGCCTTAGACAGAGGCCACCAGAGTTGAGTTGGGTTTACACTTTGTTAGTAGAGTACCCTATGTTCATCTTTTGTATTTGATGACTAGTGATGAAAAGTAAAGAACGTAAAGTTTATTTTGAGGTAAATGTGATGTAAGAAAGAAATGATGCAACGTGTAATGAAGTACAATGAATCATAGTACTTGTGAATGTTTAGTTTTCCTTTCTTTCACTAATGGCTATTGCTTACCCTCGTGTAAGCCGTTTGTGTATGTTTCCGCTAGTGCAATTCTTGTTTGAATTTTGTACATGTGATGAGTCTTGGGCGGATAGGGGAAACTCTGTCTGTTCGGCGTCTGTTTGACGTGCTTGGGTCGGGCCAAATTGGTTTCGGTCCCGGGGCGTGACACCCGAAGTCCTCGATGCAAAAATAGTAAAGATGTCATAGTTTACTATCCTAGTCCAGGTCCACTTTAACAGTTTTAAAGTTCACATATCATAGTGAATACTCAAAGTCAAATTTGAAGAGACCCACCCGAAGGCTGTCTATGGCCCTGAGACCCACCCGTAGGCTGTCTGGCCGATGCCGAGCCTAATGGTCCCATAGTAGTCATCATCCCTACCCTAGGAATGAGCCTGGCCCACGGCAATCCACTTCGGCACCCAATCCTGCACGGCGAATATGAATCACGATGGCTATCTCCGGAGTGCCGGCTTGTAGGGAGCGACCCTCACAAGCATGTGCGAATGAGCACAATGGCAAGTAGTTATACGTCCAGTCACAAGTACCAAGTCCTCATGTCAAATAACATGGAATGTATCGAATGTCCCAAAGGCCTATCTCTATGTCATCATGTCTCTAACATGGAATATATAGCAGATGTACAATGGCCTAACATTATGTTTCTATGTTGCAGTTTCATAATTTACTAATTTCAAGTGAATCTTGATGACACTTTATGCTACTAAGTCCAAACATAGTATAATGTTTCCAATACACGAATATGAGCTAAATTAGCATACTAGACGAGAATCCCATTCGTCCACATGAACACTCCTCACATGCATGAAAATAACACTGATTACCCTATTATATAGAGTGAAAATTTAACTTACACATAAGGCATGCATTTTAGGTGTTCTAAAATTCACATAAATTCCAACTAGCATAGAAATGCATTTAAAAATATTTTACGAAGAAATTAGAAAGCATAGGGGCCATTTCGCCCCATTTTCATGAAGTCAAACCCACCAAAACACTCGCGATTCTTCGTAAGCTCCGACGAAGGTGTCAACTAGCCTCCTAGCACCCTAGAGATGTAGGAACAAGGGTCAAACAAACGTAACGAACAACCACAAGGTTGATCAATAACCATCTCAAGCTAGGGGTGGGAAAAACTCACCTCAAGTGAAAAACCCTATCGTAATCTTCAAATGGGAGGTAGAGGTCTTCCAATCTAACCTATATAAAGGTTCCAAATCCTTCAAATGAGATCAAGAAGCCTCAAATCAAGAATCCCCAAATCTAACCCTAAAATCCAAAATCTAGGGTTTAAACAAGCAAAAGCCCCAAAACTAAGATCTAGAGGAAGGAACCTTGCCACTTACCTCTAGGATGCTCCAATCCAAGCTCAAAATCTTCTAGGGTTGAAGATTGATCCACCACAAAGCTCCAAAAGCAAGCTCCAAGCCTCCAAAGGTGAGAAATGAGGAAGAAGATGATGCTCCAAGGCCTCCAAGCAAGCTCCTCTCCTCTCCTTCTCCTTCCCTTTCTCTCTCTAGAAGTGTAAGGAGAGTGTGTGGGAGAGGAAATGAGAGTGAGAGGGGGAAGAGAGGTTCCCTATAGCCTCTAAGGTAACAAAATCCACTTAGGCCCCTCAAAAATCCACTCTGTGCCTTGCCCGGTCTGGGCTGCTCACGCGTTGAGGGACCGGTCTCTCCCTGCATGAGACCGGTCTCTCATGTCGAATCCGAAAAACCAACGTTCGGGAACCGGTCTCTCCCAGCCAGGGACCGGTTCCCTCAAGTCCTGCCGCAGCACTGTGTTGAGGGGATCGGTCTCTCCCATCAGGGACCGGTCCCCGAGAGTGAAAACTCTCAGGACTCACTATAACAAAATCGCCTTTTAGCGGCAATTTATTGGCGGCAATTATCGAACGACCGTTAATTCTTTTTATCAACTTATATTTTAGCGGCAATTATTTTAAATAAATGTTAATTTTGTATTAAATATATTTATTTGACTAATATAATTTTAATCCTAAATCTAATTCAAGCCCAACACAGCCCGATTGGGCTATCTCCCACCCTAACCCTATTCGCCCCCCAGCCCATTTGCGCCCCCTCCTCCTACGCGGAGCTCGACCTCGATCGAGCTCTCCCTCTCCTCTACCTCCTCCACTCTCCTCCCTCTCCTTCATCTCTCCGATCGCTCCTCCACGCACTCCAAAGCCTCGCGTGCACCTCCACGCGCTCCTCAGCCTCGCCGCGGTGGGGACGCAGGGCCCTACCCTCGACGAGCTCCTTGCCGTGCTCGGCCCCGCGGGCAGCGCCGGCGCCACTGCGGATGACGTCGCCACCCTTGCCGCCCACGTCGTCGGCCGCGTCCTCGCCGACGCCTCCACCGCCGGTGGGCCCCGCGTCTCCTTCGAGAACGGGGTGTGGGTCGACGCCTCCCTCTCCCTCAAGGCCGCGTTCGCGGAGATCACCGCCTCCGCTTACAAGGCGGAGATCCAATCCGTCAATTTCCAAACCAAGGTTTGAATCCTTGCTCTATGATCTTTTTTTTTTCTTTTTCTTTTTCTTTTTGTTGTTCGATTATCGAGTTATTAGGTTCGAATCCTCGCTCTGGCTGTTTTTTTTTTCAAAAAAACAGATTGATTCATTAATTTATTGGTGAAATCACTGGTCTGAATGGATCAAATTGGGTTTTAAGCCTCCGATTTTCTAGGTTGAACCGAATTAGTTTGGACACTGGATCAACAAGAGCAACTAACTGGTGCAAACCGAATTTTAAAATATTTTTAGTTGGCCGGTAGATATGATGAATTTACTCATTTCATGAGATCTGCATGTAGTTGAGTAAACCATTCTGATTCAATGTAAATATTTATTTTAGTTTCCATATGATTCAGTAGTATTTTTGCTTTACTACTCATTTTCTGATCTCAAGTATGTAATGAACAAATATTAAGCTCCAATTCTTGTTTGATTATATATGTTTCTGAAACTCAGATCTATGCTGCGATTGACGCATAGTAAGAAAGGATCAGATCATGTCAAATTGTACAATTCAAATGGAAATTGTTATTTGATTCTACTCCAAGGCAGAGGTGGTTGCTTGTCAAATTCATGTTCTAACATACCGATCACAGATCCATGAACTATGCTTGAATCGATAGATTAGTAGGACTAAGAAAATATTATGCTGAAGTCATTTCTCTATCTCTACTTATTTGTGGTACTTGATAAATATTATGCTGAAGTCATTTCTATTTATTACATTAATGTAGGTTACATTGGTGACGAGAGATCAACCACTGAAATTCTGAACTCTGAAGGATGGTTCAAAACTGGGGACCTCTGCTACATCGATGACGATGGATTCCTCTTCATTCTTGATAGGTTAAAAGATTTGATAAAATATAAGGGATACCAGGTAACTACTGCTTGAATCTTCCTTGTTATGAACCGTTTGATAAACCAAACTGATAGAAAATTATCAGCTTTTTGTGCATTTGATTCGTAAATCACGCCAATTATGCATACGTCATCACATACCAAACTGATGCTATATAACCCAGTTTCAAGGTTTTCTAGTTTACTAGATGATTAAGCTTTACACGAGGTTCGTTGACTGCTTATTACCTGGATGACATAGCCATCTTTCAAGACTCGGGCAAATTTAGTTGGCTTGTATTATGTAGACATGTTTCTTCTGCTGCTCTAAGTTATTAATTCCTTTTGATGATAAAATGAAGGATGACTTGTTACTGTCTTCTGAATTAGCAGCCTAACGTACACACTACCTAGTGCAGCGCAAAGCACTCAGAACCTTATGTTGCTACAAAAATCGCCTTTTGATTTTTCTGCAAGTCCTTTCCGCCTTGAAAATATTAAATCAAGCGATTGCCTTGTATCTCCTGATATTCAGTGTCTAAAGACTATCATAGTCTCCCAAACATTTCCATTCCTAATGTATCATTGATTCACTTCACACAGTCACTTGTACTCTTGCTTCTTTGCCTGTTGGATTAAAAAAGGGCACATAGAGACTTAAAATTTATTCTTGATTAGTGTTATTGATGAACTAATTTTACAAGAACGCATAGTTAAGAGGATTCTTTCTGAGAGTGCATTGATATAATATTTTCTTTGCAGATGCTTAAGACCTATTCGTGATTTGAAATTTCTGTCATTTATTGCAGGCAATACAATGCCTTGGTGGCAATGGGTACGTTAACGAGTACCCAACTGGTCGCCTTCTGAGAGATGCTAAACTATTCGAGATTGGTGCGGGCACTAGTGAGATACGAAGAATGATCATCGGCCGTGCGCTCTTCAAAGAAGAATGATGGAAAAAAACAGTGTCGGGTGGTGATGATAATAAATTATCATGAGAACCTCCATGGGGATTAGGTTTTGATGGAACTACAGGATACAAACGCTTGATTTTACTCTTCATATTGTTCCATCTGAATAACCTGTATTTGCACTTTCAAGAGCTTCCTCTCAATACACAATAAAATAACTAACTTTGATGCATACGCATTTGCATGCTACAGTCCACAGGTGGATATTGTACAAATTCTATGGAAATGAAGTTGTTGAGCAAGCATTTATTGGCTAAACTACGACCTGCATACTAAGTTCTGGTATGGTACACTGATCTGAAGAAAGCATATTTTGGATTGAAAAATCTCCTAGAAAAGACAGAGCGTAAGACTCGTAATTCCATTGATTCAAATTCATATTCCACGGTGGTCTTCATTATCTGAATTTAACGAGTTGGTTGTAGGCAAAAGATGATGTTGCAAAGGGTAAGTTCTGTCTAGCTGTTGAGGACTTCAAGGAAGCCCTTGCATTTTTTTTTTTTTTGAGAGATAGGTAGCATACTATCCATTTCGTTTATTTTAACAAAAACATTCCTTTCTTACAAAGGTGGTGGTAAGATGGGGAAGAAAGCAGTTGGACATAGTTATTCTTCTGTTCTTTCTGCACTTATAATTCAACTTGGAAGCCGTCATGGTGTTTCTGGATATGGACAACAGGAATATTATAGGTGAAGTTACAATAAGATTCCAAGATTTCATCTTTAACATGGTTGATTTACCTAATAATATGGAAATTCTTCTGTTATTCTACTATGCAGATCACTGTTGACTGCTTTTCAGTCATTTTGTGATTGCGTTGGGGATATTGAAATGGGAAAGGTTGCAGTTTCTGAATTCCTAGACATATGCCTTTAAATTATAGAATGCAGCTATGTCATATGTAATGTTTGTTCTTGTGTAGATTTTGGCTAGAGATGGAGAAGAGACCGAAAAAGAGAAGTGGACTGAACTTATTCAAGAGATTGCATGCTGTACCTCGATAAAGAGGCCTAAAGAGGTAATTTGTTGAGATCGTTCAGGTTTCTGTTCCCTTTACATCTCGTCAAGAGCTCTTTTAGGGAGCCTAATTAATAGGATCTCTTAAATGAAACTTTGGTTTTATACCGTTTTGGTGTTTCAGGAAACTATAACATGTAATTATACTGTTCTTTCCATACATCTTGATCTACTCGTTAAGGTAATTATCTTGGAGACCGTCGCTCCTTTTTTACTTCTGTTTTACCGTTATCTTTTAGTTTGCATAAGAAAAGATGAAACTATTGTGCAACTAGATGGATTGTTATCGTGTCTAAGCTATGGTTTCTATTATCGTCTCTTAGCTGTGGTTCCTGTTTGTAATATCATCAACATGATATGTATAGTTTCGTTTTTATTTTTATTTTTTACAATCTGGCATGCAGCTTGCAACACTAAACTGTTGAATGCATATATAAAAGTAGTACTAAAATAAAAATTGCAGTAAACATGAGTGAACAATTTAAGCAACAATTATCTCTAAGCCTAAATTTAATTTGAAGCCAAGTAAAGCACCAGTTCCCAGCCCCACCACATAGTAACAATCAAGATTAACGTAGGCTACAGTAGACTGCCAACCAGCTCCAATGGCTACCCCTGATCAGCAAATTTAGACAGAATTTTAGAATATCCTTAATTCAAAGAGAAGTTATCCGATCTGTTTTAACATCATAACTCACCTGATAAAACTGGTTGTATGCTACTGAGGAAAATCAAAGCCGCCAAGAAGAAAGCAAGTTTGCTTACTTTAGCCATAACATGCTGATTCTCAGTGAATAGTGCGGGGAAATGCTCCCGTGATATGTTTATGTTTCAATAACAGTTTGAGCTTTACTCACCTTCAAATTAGGAGCTCAATCAAAATTATAATCAAGTGGAGCTGATTGCAAAACAGAAAATATGAAAGCGTCGGTGAATTTCTGCTCCGACAAAATTCACCTTTTATGTAGTAATTGCTTGATGAAGTTCAAAGTAGTTCATTATCACGTTTTATATATTTATTTTCTCTTCAGTTACTATGATATTTTGATACTATATTTGATAGCAGATGTATTAGCTTTAATTTTTCCAGTAGACTCTACCTTAATTTTTTTGCATAGTCTGAAGGTAATGGTATTTCAACTTCAAACTCATTTAAGAATGTCAAATAACATCGGTCTGGTATTCGCGCAAATTGCTTGTTGGTCTATCAATGTGTATTTGTTATAATCTAAATTTCTGAGATCTATTAAATAATAGTTGGATTCTAATCTTCTATTCACTATCTGAAATTTTTTTCGATGTTCTCATGTTTATTTTTAGATGTACTTGTCTACTTAATTTGAGTGCTATTGTTACAAAATGAAAAGGAAAAGTTAGACCAAATCAGTACAACCTAACTTTCATGTTTTTCAAAAATTTGATATGATGATTTTTATTTGGTAATTTCTAACACTGATTTTAAGATTTCTTTTTTGTTGATCCAGAATAGCTGGAGCTGCGGAAATTGAAGTGGGAAGCAAGAGTTTCAACCATGCGGTGTTTGTTATTTTTTTGCTACATTTTGAACAAGTAATTTTTGTTAGAACTTATGTTTGAAATTTAATTTGAATTCTGCTATTGTAATTTGAGAGTTTAGACTATTTGTTATACAAATTATTAATGCTTTTTGGTTACTACTATTTTTTAATATTTCAATTCATTGTAGTATTTAGTTGTTAATCAAGTATTTTAATATTAATTTAATTGCCGCTATAAGCTTTATTAATCAATCATTTAGTATGTTTTTTGCGGCAATTATAATTAATTGTAGCGGCATTTATAATAGTTGTTATTGTATATTATTTAGCGGCATTTATAATAGTTGTTATTGCATACTATTTAGCGGCATTTATAATAGTCGTTATTGTATAATATTTAGCGGCATTTATTTGGATTTTTACCAATCGCCGGAATAAATGCCGCTAAAATTTTTAGCGACCCTGCCAATAGCGGCAATTATTAAAATTGCCACAAAATATTTTAGCGGCAATTGTAATTACCACTAATTTAAAAAATAATCGCCGCTAAAAAGTAATTTTGTTGTAGTGACTTGCCAAAACTCTAGAGATCGAACTTTTAGGCCGGTACACCATCGACGGCCCTCCACTAAGTGTGGAAAAGTTCGGTATACATATCGAACACTCGAACCTCGCAATTTGCAACGGTCCAGTGTGTTACATTCACCCATCCTAAAAAGGAGTTTCGTCCGCGAAACTCGAAGCCAACATACCTCAAAGCTCCATTTGAAAAAGATGGGGATAGCGCTCCCGCAGCGCACTCTCTAGCTCCCACGTGGCCTCCCGCTCCCCGTGGTTGCTCCAAAGAACCTTCACGTGCGGAATATCCCGATTCCGCAGCTTCTTCACTTCGCGAGCTAGAATCTTCACAGGTTGCTCCTCGAAGCTCAAGTCGTCCCGCAACTCCACAGGTGTGGCATCCAACACATGAGTCGGGTCGAAAACATACTTCCGAAGGACCGATACATGAAAGACGTTGTGTACACCCGATAGGTTCGGCGGTAGAGCAAGTCTATACGCTACCGGGCCTACACGCTCCAAAACCTCATACGGTCCAATATATCGGGGGCTCAACTTACCCCAGATTCCAAATCTTCTAATTCCTCGAGTCGGCGAAACTTTCAAGAAGACGTGGTCTCCGATCTGAAACTCCAAGTCTCGTCGCCGCCTGTCAGCGTAACTCCTCTGCCTACTCTGGGCCGTCAACAATCGCTCCCGAGCAATGCGAACCTTGTCCTCTGCTTCCTGGAGCACATCAGGGCCTAAAGCCAATCTCTCGCCAACTTCGCTCCAATGAAGTGGCGATCTACACTTCCGTCCATAAAGTGCCTCGAACGGTGCCATCTTAATGCTTGCTTGATAACTGTTGTTATAAGCAAACTCTGCCATCGGTAGATGCTGCGACCATCCTCCTTGGAAGTCTATCACACATGCTCGGAGCATATCTTCTAAAGTCTGAATGGTACGCTCCGACTGTCCGTCACTCTGAGGGTGGAAAGCAATGCTGAAGTCCAGTCGTGTGCCCAAGGCGTCCTGCAGATTCCTCCAAAAATGAGACACAAACCGAGTGTCTCGATCAGATACTATCGATGTAGGCACTCCATGAAGCCGCACAATCTCATCAAGGTACACTTGCGCGAGCTTCTCTCCGGTCCAAGTAGTATGAATAGGTATGAAGTGCGCCGACTTCATCAACCTATCCACGATCACCCATATAGCGTCATGCCCGGCCTAAGAGCGAGGCAATCCTGTCACAAAGTCCATGGTGATCTTCTCCCATTTCCACACGGGAATAGGCAAACTCTGAAGTTTTCCCGCGGGAACTCGGTGCTCAGCCTTTACTTGTTGGCAAGTTAAACATCTAGCAACAAACTCACCAACGTCCTTTTTCATCCCGGGTCACCAATAAAGCAACTTTAAATCTTTATACATCTTGGTGCCACCCGGATGTATAGCATACGGTGCTCGGTGTGCTTCTTGAAGAATATCCTCTTTAATCCCCGAATCCGCGGGTACACAAATCCGCCCACGAAAACGCATCAATCCCTGATCATCCAAAAGGAAGTCGCCGGTGCAACCATCAACCATTTTATCTCGAATCTTTTGCAATTCCAAATCGGAAACTTGCTTTTCTTTAATTCTATCCAATAATGTAGGTTGCACCACCAACGTCATCAACCTCAAAGGCGTGTCAGGAGTCACCACCTCCAACTCCAACCGCTTCATCTGCTCGATCAACTGCGGTTGAGTAACCAAATGCATCGCTAAGTTTTCCGTCGATTTCCTACTTAACGCATCCACCACCACGTTAGCCTTGCCCGGGTGATAGAGAATAGTCAGATCATAATCCTTGAGCAGCTCCAACCATCTGCGCTGCCTCAAGTTCAACTCCTTCTGAGTAAACATGTACTTTAAGCTCTTGTGGTCCGTGTATACTTCACACCGCTCGCCATAAAGATAGTGGCGCCATAGCTTCAATGCGAACACTACGGCCGCCAACTCCAAATCATGCGTCGGGTAGTTCCTTTCATATTCCTTTAGTTTGCGAGAAGCATACGCGATCACCTTGCCATCCTGCATCAATACACAGCCGAGTCCACTAAGTGAAGCATCACTATATACCACATACCCTGCTCCAGCTACTGGTAGGGTCAAGATCGGGGCGGTCGTCAATCTCTGCTTCAACTCTTGGAAGCTTCGCTCGCACGCATCATTCCAAATGAACTTGACTCCTTTGTGCGTGAGCCTCGTGAGGGGAGTAGATAGTTTAGCAAACCCCTCTACAAATCTCCGGTAGTAGCCGGCCAATCCAAGAAAGCTCCATATCTCCGTGACGCTCATCGGTCTCAGCCAATCCTTGATTGCTTCAATCTTTTTAGGATCCACGGCTATACCCGATCCCGATATCAAATGTCCAAGGAAGGCTACCTCTCGAAGCCAAAATTCACACTTTTTCAGCTTGGCATAAAGCTCCTTTTCCCGAAGTATTTGAAGTACAAGCCTTAAATGCTCCTCGTGAACCGCATCGCTTCGGGAGTAAACCAAAATGTCGTCGATGAACACCACGACAAACCTGTCCAGATATGGCTTGAAAACACGGTTCATCAAATCCATAAAAGCTACCGGGGCATTAGTAAGCCCAAACGGCATCACTGTGAACTCATAGTGTCCATACCGTGTTCTAAAAGCCGTCTTCGATACATCCTCGGGTTTGATCTTCAATTGGTGGTATCCAGACTGCAAATCTATCTTAGAATACACATACGATCCCTGAAGCTGATCAAACAAGTCGTCGATCCTCGGCAACGGATACTTGTTCTTGATCGTGACTTTGTTGAGTTCACGATAATCCACACAAAGGCGAAGTGATCCGTCTTTCTTCTTGACGAACAAAACTGGTGCTCCCCAAGGCGAGACGCTCGGTCGAATGAAGCCCTTGTCCAACAAATCCTGCAACTGTGCCCTCAGCTCCCTCAGCTCTGCCGGTGCCATCCTATAGGGCGCCTTTGAGATTGGGGTAGTCCCAGGGGCGAGATCTACCACAAACTCGATCTCCCTATCAGGAGGCATATCCGGTAGCTCAGTTGGAAACACATCCCGAAACTCCCGCACCATCGGGATATCCTCAATCCTAGCGGTATCATCCTCGCCTCTCAGCACAACACTACACAACCCCTACTGATCAGCTGCCTAGCTCGAGATGAGCTGATCGTCATCGCGAAAAGCGAACTCCGGCATCCTTTAAACACAACCTCAGTCTGCCCCGGTTCTCTAAAGGTAACCATGCGATTCTTACAATCAATCCTGGCATAGTACTTGGTCAACCAATCCATGCCCAAGACCACGTCAAAATCCCCCAGCTTGCACAAGGTTAGCAAATCCACGGGCATAATCCAATCTCCTACCCAAACAGGGCAACTGGGGCTATACTCTCTAATATCCAAAACGTGGTCGGGTACAACAACATGTCCCGTATGCAACAAAGGAACCAATGGAATGCCATGCAACTCGGCAAACAGCCGATCTATGAATGAATGCGATGCACCGGTATCAAATAAAGCACGAACTCTAATGCCATCAAGTAAAATGATACCTGCAACCACATCCTCGGCTGCTGCCGCCTCCTCGGTCTGAGCGGCATACATGCGTCCACTCGGGGCCTGTCGAGATCCTTCGCTCTGGCGCTGGACGGGTGGCCACCCAGGCTGATACTGCGCTGACGGGTTCCCCTGGCTGGCGGCTGGTAGAGCCAGTGCCGATGCAGTCGACGGTGCTGGTGAAGAACCCCTCGGGCACTCAGTCCGTATGTGGCCCTCCTGGCCACACTGGAAGCACCTGCCCGCCCGCTGTGGACACTGCGGTGGGTAATGGGGACCACCGCAGATCACACACGGGGAAGGCCGGCGCCGATCAGATCCTCCTCGATGCGCCGCTGAGCTGCGTCCACGCTGCTGGCTCCTAGAATGTTTCGGCGGCCTCCTAGAGTGCGTCTGGCTCGCACCCTCAGCCGCAAGCCTCTTGGCCTTCCCTTTGTCTCTAGCCTCTCGCTGCTCCTGGACATCCGCCGCGCCACTCTCCACAATGAGCGCGCGATCCACCACCTCCCGGTAGGTTTGGAGGTTAGAGGATTGCACAAACCGAAAGATAGACGGTCTCAATCCTCGCTCGAAGATGCGGGCCTTGTCCTCATCGTCCCGCACGACGAAGGGCACGCAATGCAGAAGCCGAGAAAACTCTCTCTCGTACTCGACCACAGTCCGGTCGCCCTGGCGCAAGTTGCGCAAGTCTTGCTCCATCTTCCTCCATCTTCCTCTTGACGTTGGTCGAGAAGTAATGAGCCAAAAGAAGCTCCTTGAACCTCGGCCAAGTGATAGCCGCCAAGTCTGTGCGGGGGTTTTCCTGGAGATCCAACCACCAGCGGTAGGCCTCGCCGTCCAAGTGGTGAGTGGCGAGCCAAACTCTGTCCCTCTCCTCCACGAAGGTGTCGCGGAAGAGCTTCTCCATATGCATCAACCACTTCTCCACGATCCAGTGGTCGACCTTCTCGCCGTCGAAGACTCGGGGGCTGCACCTCCTGAACTCATTGAGGCGCTCCATCAGTCTATCTCGCTCCGCCCCCTCAACCAAAGTAGGGAAAGCTGCTCCAACCGGGGGCCTCTGCACAGGTGGTGCCACCAAAACCTCCTCCCGGGGCGCAGCCGCAGGCGCCGCACGCGAAGAACTGGGCGCGGGGGACTCGACATCTCGTGGCGTACTCCACATAAGGGTGCTCGCGTGTGACGCTCTCTCTAGAAGCTCTGCTGCTGGCATGAGTAATGTCAGTCCGCGAGCCGCCTGTTTGGTCGTTTTCTTCCTCCAAAACCGCCAATGACAGGTTTTCTACTTGTATCGCGACAGAGTCCCAGGGGTGGGGGGGGGGGCGGGGCTCTGTACAATTCAAGTCGCAATCAATACAATGTAGAAGTTCCAACCGAGGAACCCATAATCAATTGCATTAATGAAGGTATAACCTACATATACACATCCTAATATATTATGCATTCATATCATATTCATCTGCATTTTAGCCTCAACTACCATACTTTTTCATAACAAATCCACTAAATTTATTACAACATTATATGCTTTAATACATCATTGTTACATGTGTTCCCTTCATTTTTTTAACCCCCCTTAAAAAAAAAAAACCTAAAAAATGTCGAAGGTACTGCTAGTATAGTTCCTGAGGTAGGCGCTATCCTAACGAGCTAGCCCTTTCCTCGCCTGCGGTGGCGCGCTCAAAGGCGAACCTTAAACACCCAAAACACTGTGGGTGAGAACCTAAACTCCATGGTTACAGTGGTACGGCCACCCAAGAGAGCTCGACCAATAGGATACAAGGAGGCACTGCAAGTTAGTTGATTAAACAGATAGAATAAATATTATCTATTATGCCAATAAAACATGCATTGCCTCACAATGCAATAAGCATATGCTATATGCAATCATAAGCAATACATGCAACTATCAAACCAGTATTCATTCGATAACTTTCATCTGCTTAACCGCATCTAGTCATCGCATTCGATATCTAAGGTTCCTATCTTAATTCTTTGTCAATAGTTTAATCATAATTTCATCTACTTTTCAAGCTAACGCACCCGACTCGTTTTTTGAGATATGTATGCGGAGTACGACACTAGAACAGGCTCGAGCAGAACGTCTCACAATACACATCAGCTAAATCCTGCTAGGACTATGATACCAAATCCAATAACTCTAATGCATATTGTTTACATTACATTTGGTATGACCTCAATCTTACTGGTTAACCATGTTACCCAATAACTCAACACCATAAATCCTTAATAACGGGTGACCGAACCTCCCTGGACCCGTCATCTGGGGACTTTACTGTGCGGCGCCGCAGTGGTGAACCCGAGCGGCACCAGCCCGATGAAGCACGTCTCTCAAGCCAAGAGTAACGTGATATCGATCCAATCCTCAACTGGGATTCTAGCCCTCGTCCACAGACCAAATGTCATATAGGTCTCTACTTATTTAATCATCAACTCTTTATGTCCACTTTGACAATGTCAATATTGGTTAAACTATTTTACAATCACGTTCTGATGCATAATCAATGTCTCTATGTTTTAACAGTCACTTGTTTAGCATAATGTTCAAGTCAACTTCCATTTACACAAAATAAGCTCAACATACATTAATGACACCAGAATATACATGCTCATCACCTACAAGTGTTTGCTAAGGTTTAAAGATACTAGGTTTCAATGACTTACTCTTGATCTAATTAATATATAAATGTCTTATTATGTTCAAACAGGAATATGTCATCAAGTATGTTTTTCTATTTAACATAATCCACAATATGTAAATTCATAATATATCATCATGCACATATACCACTAGCATCACATGATATGTCAACATACATATAGTCATTATCCAAAATAGTCCATATTTAGCATCTCGTGCATTCTTTTAGCACTTAATTCATTATGCATTACATTTAGCATATTCTACAACATGTCATCATACATTTCTTTTATGATGTTCTTATAATGCTAACATTCATACGCCCTTTATATTATGCATTCAAAGCATTAATCATATGCATTTCTATAGTATGTTAACATGCATTCTTTTCACATTCTTATATTATGTCAATATGCATCAATATGAAATTTCATTTCTCTTAGATATACAGGCGACCTAGTCGCTTCGGTAAGCACAACCCACCTTATTTCGCATTCCGATTGCTTGTCGACACTTCCAATCGGCCGCCCGCGGCATCCGGCACCCGGCTTGGCCCGATACTGCAACTGCACCTCAACCATGCTCCGCTTCGCAGCCCCGAAACTTATAGGTCTTCGGTTATGTGCCACGATGCCTCAAATCCATTTCCACGATTTTACGACGTCACCTCGGCCCTTCCGGCGGACCCGAAGCCTAAACGTCCATTTCTTTAATAACTTTGTAACGGCTCGTCGGATTGCCGAACCGTCTTCGCCAATGTGTTCGTTTACCTAGCAATTTGGTTTACGGAGGGTCAAATTAGATCAAACCCTCATATTTTACAAAATCCCATTTTTGAGCCCTAGATGCCATTAACCTCCACATAATCTAAATTAAATGTAGCAACATGCTAACAAAGCTCATTAGAGGCTATTAGAACACTTAATGTGAAGGATTAAGCCAAATCCCAAAAGCTTACCACAATGTGAACGCCGCGACGACAACACACCGCTCCAACGGCCGCACGAAAGCCCGATCCGTCGCCTCCAACGTGTTCGCAAGCATCTTCTCCACCAACCCTCCAATTTTTAGAGAGAGATTTAGAGAGATGAAAGAGATATCTAGAGAGAGGAAGGAGAATTTCTCTCTCCCTCTCCATGCGGGTGTGTGTGTCGTGTGTGTGTGTGTGTGTGTGTGTGTGTGTTGGCTGGTTGAGGGAGGAAGAAGAAGAGGTCAACATTCCTCTCAAGTCAACACCAAAACACTATTCACCCCGGGCAGTTTTTGCAGTTCGGAACAGTTGGAGCCCTTCTGAATGTCCGTTTGAGCTCAAATTTGACATGCAGGCTCAATTTAACGTACTGAGTGAGAAAAATATGAAACTTTGCCGAAAACTGTGCCGAACTGTAATCTTTATTAGATAACTCTCGGATTTTATTTCTCACTCTACGGGTGTCAGAAAAATATGAAACTTTAAATCTATCCTCATAAAAATATTTCTGACTTATCCTCCAATTTTCATAATTTTCTGAGATTGTGCATTTTCTGCTAATTTATCTGTCCCGTTTCCAATAGAAAATTCTAGATCTTCTGTTTTCATTCCGATTTCAGCACAAGTCACTTCTGACTTATGTTTTACTTCTATAAATCCAATAAAAATAGTTTCTCACACTATTTTTATTTATTTTTATTTTTTTATACCAAAATCTTGTATGTTCCTTCTCCACCCCTTAAAAGAATTTCGTCCGCGAAATTCAAATCACGCCTCAATTCAGCTCCATGAGCAATTGAGGGTACCAACTCATTCTCCCACTCGAGAGCGGCTTCACACTATCGTTGTTCCAAAAGCGACTCATACTAGAGGACATGGGTTTAATATTAAACACATTTGCAAAATGTGATACAAAAGTGCATCACGGGTCTTGCAAGTCATAGTGGCAGCGCAAGTCGGTACTCAACGACTCTACGTGCTCCAACACCACTCACCATTCGATACACAAAGAACTCTTCTTTGCACTTACCTTCCCTTCAGGGAATACATTCTGATTCGATCACCGACATTGCTTAGGAGCAATATCACCGATGCATCGCTTCGTCATGAGTGCTCTAATTTCGCACTGACCCTTAACTTTAACGCGAGATGGCCCACTTCGGCACATCTCAAGTCTTAGTTCGCTTACGAGCATAGTCTCCAACATCACGTGGCTTTCCACTAGATTGATGTCTCACAAGGAGTACTTCATCATCTGATACCACATGCCACGATCAATATCAAACTATTCTCACAACGAGCTCACGCGAGCACTTCGTTCGTGAATTCGAGTCAAACTCCTCGATAAGGCTATCTGCCAAATCGCTCTCGTCGGTCTCCACAGGTGGACCAAAATCCACCAATCCTACGTAGGCCTACGCCTAAACCTGTCTCAATACGCAGCATCTCTCGCTCGCAAATGCAGACCCAATCATGATCGGGCGAAATTCTCACTTGGGAATTCGCACACACTCCAACCAGGAGCAACTAAGACCCCAAACCACATCAAGTCCTCGGGTTGGGTCACAACCATACTCAGTGTACCATCGGTTACACAATCTATCACGTGGCATTCCACACTTCCGGGTCTAAGCTCGGACTACCGTCCGGACCGGAACTCTGCCCTACCCGTAGGTACCGGGCCGCTGTCACTCACGCTGACTGCGCCTGCCCAAAGGGCCCAGGCTCCACAGTCCACAAATGGTCCAGGCACGGGTCGTCCCCAAGCACTACCCACCGTCGTCGTCCTACACGACATACTCTACCGAGTCACACGTACCAATATCGACCCCTATGCACCTAGTGCGAGTCACCAGTCCCACGAGTGATCCATGACACGCTTCACACCTAGCAATACTCAAGTGCTACTGCCAATACACTCTTTCGGCTGAATCCACATCCGCACTCTACGGGTATCTACACTCGAGCGCTCTATGCCTCTACAGCGTTCCACACGAAGTCCAGCGTTAGGCAATCTTGCCTATGCACACCGGCCGCACGAGCATAACCGCCTACCTCACCTTGAGGTACTACTAGGCCCACGTGCTCAAACTTGGTCACTAATCGACCGTTCTCTCAATAGTGATGCTACTTTTACTGTTCGATCTACCGGAATGACATCCAAAATTTTCGGACCTCTCGGGTGTTCTCATAAGCATCATGGCTCAACTCTCGCAATTCACTATTCATATTGCTCTGAGAGTCGTTTCGCCACTTCTATCTCTACCGTGAGTCTCACTTCTCGCCATAGATTACTTCTAGCACTTCGCTAGTGCCATCTGGCTCTATACCTGTACTGGCAGGTACTACGCCCTCAGATAATACAAAACTTTATTTCTAGAGCAATCAAACCTATCTCTAGAATTCCACCATGAGAGAGCTTAGAAGCTTACCTCTCCAAAAAGCTCCAACCAAGGAGAAGATGAGGAAGATGAGGAAGACCTCCTCCTTCTTCTCTTTCTTTCCTTTCCTTTTTTCTTCCTTTTCTTGTCTTCTAGAGAGAGAAAGAGAGATATGAGAGGGTGTGTGGGTAAGAAATAAGATAAAAGAGTTCTCATACCCCTCACATAGCCCCACATGTTTCATAAATGCAAACAAGCCCCTCAGCTTTTATTCTTTTACACTGCCCTGACTGGGCCATTTTCGGGTTCGGGGACCGGTCTCCCCGACGAGGGACCGGTCTCCGAGAACTTCTCCCCGCAGTCAAAGCTCACACCCGATGCAACCGGTCTTTCTTTGGGGGACCGGTCTCTCAGGGACCGGTCTCTCCAACAGGGACCGGTCTCCGAGAGCTGTCCACCAAGGACTTAGCCGATTTTTCTCTCCTCTTGCTGCCTGCGCGTTCGGGGACCGGTCTCTCCCCACAGGGAACGGTCTGCGAGAACAGAAAACCTGCAGTTTGCAGATTTTCATTTTCAAGGCTCTCGAAGATCCCCAGTAATGCACTTTTGCATTATTTGACGCCTTCGGCCTTTCCAAAGCGTACCAACATCGCTCTTTGGTCAATTTGACCAAGGTTCGCTACTTGGTTATCGATATTTCAGTATATTACATACCCACTCGATAACTAGCCGATCCCGGACAAAGTCCAACTCTCGGCTCTCGAGAATTCACTTCGTTACAACCATATTGTACCAGTACACCCCTGGTGTTAAACCGGTAACACATATTCCAGAATTTCAGTTTTGCACCACTTCGACTCCGATTCGCGCCGAGCAATGCTAAAACTATTCTAACTCTTTTAGAACTTAATTCTAACCCTTCCAACATTATTGGAATGTTAATTGAACTTTGTCCAACTACTTCTCTCGACGCACTTTGGTCAATTTGACTAAAAGTGATCTAACACGACGAGGATTCCATTAATTTCTCAGAGGTCACAAGGGCCGCCAAAACTCGCGAAGTTCCAAGTCTCCGCTTGCCTCAAATTGCCCAGGGACACCACTTGGCCCATCCCGCGCCGATCTAAACGAAGATCGCCTACGCAGTGCTATCGCTTCCTAAAACACGACAACCATATTAATCCTCGACCTTCTAGGTCGAACACGAAACACTTAATACCGACTGAAATCGGGCGAAAGTCACGCAAGGGTGTCTATTCTCATCACTCGGCTTCATGTTGTGTGCACCCAACATGAACACCCTCTGTTGAGAATAAACCTCACCTTGAGTCTATCTCTAACATCCGTTTTAGAGGTTTATGACATAACCTAATCAATTAACCTTTCGCCAAAAGTCACAAGTCCTCGTCTCTCACGAGCCTTAATCTCCTATGGTTTACTATCCTAGGGTCTCCTAGGTCCAACTAAACCATTTTCTATTATCCTTTTTATGTTCTTTTTATGCTCTGATACCATCTTATCTGTCACGCCCCGAGCCCGCCTATTTGGTCGGTTTCGGGCACGCCAACAAACCGCCGAATGGACAGGGTTTTCCCTGTACCGCGGACAGAGTCTCCCCTGTACATTCAAGGCGTCGCAATTAATACAATGTACGAATTTCCAACCAGAAACACATTTCAATCAAGATTGCATAATGGAAGGTATCAAACAACATAACACATCCTATATTATTACATTCATTCATATTCATGCATTTTACACATCAACTACCATTCCTTTTTCATCCAAATGCAATCTAAATTATTACAACATTTATATCTTTAATACATCATGTTACATTGTGTTCTTTTCATTTCTTTAACCCCTAAGCTATGTCGACGGGGTACTGCTAGCTCTGGTCTGTGGGGTAGGGCGCTATCTACGGAGCTACGCCCTTTTCTCGCGCTGCCGTGCCGCTCACGTGCGAACATGTAAACACCGCAAAACCACGTGGGGTGAGAACCAACTCCATAGTTCCCAGTGGGTACGGCCACCCAAGGGAAGAGCTCAACCAATAGGTCCAAGGGAGGCAACTGCAAGTTAGTTCAATAAACAGATAGATATATATCTTGATTATGCAACGAATAAAACCATGCATTGCCTAACGAATGCAATAATGCAATGCTATATGCAAATCATGCAATAATGCAACTATGCAACCAACTAGTAGTTCATTCGATACTACTTTCAATTCTGCTAACCATAGCTCATCCATTCGATATCTAAGGTTTCCTCTATCTTAGATTCTTGTCAATCACCGTTTTAATCATAAAGTTTCATCTACCTTTACAAGGCTAACCACCCGACTCGGTCTTGAGTCAATCGTCTGCGGAGTACCGCACTAGAACCAGGCTCGAGGCGATGGACGTCTTATATACACCTCAGCCCTAAATCCTCTCGACTAGGATACCAAATCCATAACTCATAATGCATACTTGTTGTACATTCATTTGGCTATGACCCAATCTTACCGGTTAACCATGTTAACTCCAATAACTCACCACCAAAATCCCTTAATAACGGGGGACTTGAACCTCCCTGGGGACCGTCATCTGGGGGGACTTTACCACGCCCAGTGGTGACCAACTCCGGAGCGCACCGCCCGAGGGGGAGCTACCTTCCTCAAGCCAAGACGTAACGTGAGTATCGATCCAATCCTCAACTTGAGAATTCATAACCCCTCGTCACAATGCCAATGTCATGATAGGTCTCTATCTATTTAATCATGCAACTCTCTATGTCAACTTGGACCAATGTCAATATGGTTAAACTATGTTTAACAATCACTTTCTTGATGCCAATCATGTCTCTATTGTCACTGTCACCCTTGTTTACTAATGTTCAAGTCCAACTCTCACATTTACACAATAATAGGGTCCTAACATACATGAATGATACCAGAATATACATGCTCAATCACCACAAGTGTTTGCTAGGTTCAAGATACTAGGTTTAATGCCACTCGATCTAATATATATATAAATTGTCCATTATGTTCCACAACATGGCAATATGTCATCAAGTATGTTTTTCTATTTAACATAATTCACAATATGTAAATTCATAATATATCATCATGCACATATACCACTAGTATCACATGATATGTCAACATACATATAGTATTATCCAAAATAGTCCATATTTAGCATCTCATGCATTCTTTTAGCACTTAATTCATTATGCATTACATTTAGCATATTCTACAACATGTCATCATACATTCCTTTTATGATGTTCTTATAATGCTAACATTCATACGCCCTTTATATTATGCATTCAAAGCATTAATCATATGCATTTCTATAGTATGTTAACATGCATTCTTTTCACATTCTTATATTATGTCAATATGCATCAATATGATATCTCATTTCTCTTAGACATACAGGCGATCTAGTCGCTTCGGTAAGCACAACCCACTTCATTTCGCATTCCGATTGCTTGTCGACACTTGCAATCGGCCGCCCACGGCACCCGGCACCCGGCTTGGCGCGATACTGCAACTGCGCCTCAACCGTGCTCCGCTTCGCAGCCCCGAAAATTATAGGTCTTCGGTTATGTGCCACGATGCCTCAAATCCATTTCCACGATTTTACGACGTCGCCTCGGCCCTCCCGGCGGACCCGAAGCCTAAACGTCCATTTCTTTAATAACTTTGTAACGACTCGTTGGATTGCCGAACCGTCTTTGCCAACGCGTTCGTTTACCTAGCAATTTTGTTTACGGAGGGTCAAATTAGATCAAACCCTCATATTTTACAAAATCCCATTTTTGAACCCTAGATGCCATTAACCTCCAAATAATCTAAATTAAATGTAGCAACATGCTAACAAAGCTCATTAGAGGCTATTAGAACACTTAATGTGAAGGATTAAGCCAAATCCCAAAAGCTGACCACAATGTGAACGCCGCGACGACAACACACCGCTCCAACGGCCGCACGAAAGCCCGATCAGTCGCCTCCAACGTGTTCGCAAGCATCTTCTCCACCAACCCTCCAATTTTTAGAGAGAGATTTAGAGAGATGAGAGAGATATCTAGAGAGAGGAAGGAGAGCTTCTCTCTCCCTCTCCATGTGGGTGTGTGTGTCGTGTGTGTGTGTTGGCTGGTTGAGGGAGGAAGAAGAAGAGGTCAACATTCCTCTCAAGTCAACACCAAAACAGTATTCACCCCGGGCAGTTTTGCAGTTCGGAACAGTTGGAGCCCTTTTGAATGTCCGTTTGAGCTCAAATTTGACAGGCAGGCTCAGTTTAACGTACTGAGTGAGAATATATTTTAAGTTTTCAGTTTCGACCCCATTTGGTCACCGAAAACTGTGCCGAACTGTAATCTTTATCAGATAACTCTCGAATTTTATTTCTCACTCTACGGGTGTCAGAAAAATATGAAACTTTAAATCTAGCCTCATAAAAATATTTCTGACTTATCCTCCAATTTTCATAATTTTCTGAGACTGTGCATTTTCTGCTAATTTATCTGTCCCGTTTCCAACAGAAAATTCTAAATCTTCTGTTTTCATTCCGATTTCAGCACAAGTTACTTCTGACTTATGTTTTACTTCTATAAATCCAATAAAAATAGTTTCTCACACTATTTTTATTTATTTTTATTTTTATATTTAAAATCCGGTATATTACATTCCACCGCAACCTCACCGGAATCATTCAAATGGCTTTCCAACCAAATGTACACCGTAACTTCATAATTTTAGAAGTCCAGTACCTTACATTAAAGCATTGTGAAATATTGACTATCCCATTAGTGGACATTGTGGCTTAGTAAAGTGACATACATGATTAGGTAAAGACCTATCATCGGTATTGTGGCATCATGGTTAAAGTTGTAAAGATCATTCTATGCATTGTGACCATTGTGGCTTAGTAAAGTGACGTACATGATTAGGTAAAGACCTATCATCAGTATTGTGGCATCATGGTTAAAAGAAATGACTAAACAAGATTTAGCTTATTGTGGCATCAGGATCATTGTGATATTGGAAAATGGTAGTATATGCATGAATAGGTAAAGACCTTTCATCGGCATTGTGGCATTGAGACAGGTTTGGCTATACCTCCTCAAATTGAGGAGGGGATCATACTCATATGTATTGGTTCCGGCTTGTGGGAGGTCGCTCCTCCACAGGCGGTGTATTCCGAAGTGATAGAAACACCACGGGTGGAAGTGCCCGGCGAATATCCTTTGGGTGGTTGTGCTTTGTGCCTCCCCCATTAGACGGGATATGTGGACTGTGAGTTGGGGTAAACCAGGAGCACCCCAGGTTGATTGGGTAAAGGCCAAAGGAAAGTGTGTGGACTGTGAGTTGGGGTAAACCAGGAGCACCCCAGGTTGATTGGGTAAAGGCCAAAGGAAAGTGTGTGGACTGTGAGTTGGGGTAAACCAGGAGCACCCCGAGTTGACTATAGGAAAGTGAAAAGGACATGCATGCATAATCATCATGTATTTGAATATGAATATCTATCTGTGATTTGCTTTCTTGCAGGCATTGTATTAGAAGTGCATTAGTTGGTTTGTTATCCTTCTTTATTGAAATACATATGCCTGAAATAGACCTAGTGGGCGAATCGGCACAGTCGGTGGCCGAACCCACTGGAAACTTCTTCTAGTTCTCATCCCACTAACCATGCAGGTTCTAGCGCGAGCAGGGCGATCGGGGCTCGTGGCGTGGTTATCATGCTCTAGGTTGCATACTACCTTTATGTATAGAGGCACCTGTATGTTTTTCATCTATTATGTCGATGATGTAAAATGTAAAATGTAAATGTAATAAAATCATGTGAGAGGCGAAAATGTAATAAGTTCATTTGTGAGATGAAGTTGTAAATTGAGATGAATGAATGTAAAGAAATTGTATAAGCTTTGTATTTGATTGAAAGTGATCAATATACAATGTATAAAAATGTAATAGTTAGATTGCTCTCACTTATGTTTGGTTGTTGCTTGCCCTCGTGCAAGCCGTGTATACTTGCATTCATCATGTTTGAATTGCTATGTTATACATGAACTGTTGTGTTGAAGCATAAAAAAAAAAAGGAAGAAGAAGAAGAAAAAAAGAAAAAGAAAAAGAAAAGAGGGTAGAAAGAGAGAAAATTTGAATAATGGTGTATGAGATGATCCATGCACTAGGTGCATGGAGAAATTTGAGTTCAAATTTTGAACCTGGTGCATAGGTTAATCCATGCACCAGGTGCATAGATTACAAAAAAAGTGGGATGTTCTCGTAGGCATGAATGGATATTACAAATAGCAAATTAGTCCTTTCCCTTTCACATATTTGCTCTACTTCAAACACATAAATATTTTATTATAAAAAGGTATAATATAAACAAATAAGAAGGGTTAATGTGCAATTTCATATCATGATCCCACGATCCTATCTCGTAACTTCCCACCTCTCCCATACGCACGCACCATACGCACATTCTCCAGGACAGTTACGACTAATCCCATAAATAAACTTCCCACCTCTCCCATACGCACGCACCATACGCACATTCTCCAGGACAGTTACGACTAATCCCATAAATAAACTTCCCACCTCTCCCATACGCACGCACCATACGCACATTCTCCAGGACAGTTACGACTAATCCCATAAATACCTCTCGAAACAAAAAAGAGAGAGTTTTTTTTGAACCTTCAAACTTATTCCCAAAAAAAAATCCATCCCATCTTACTGTCTACAAAAGAAAAAAAGAGGAAGGTAAAAAAAAATATATATATTTTTTTTCTCTTCTCCATTAACGCCACAATCAAAGCTCTCTCTCTCTCTCTGTCTCTGTCTCTGTCTCTCTCTCACCATTAACACACCTATTACCCCTAACCTCGTCTTCGTCCTCCTCCCTCCCGTCGCCGCTCTTCGTCCATTAACGCCCCGGCCTGAGCGCTCGAAGGTCCTCCAATGGCGGACGCCGCAATCGACGCGGCGAGGGAAGTGGCTCCGCCGCCGCCGCCGAAGGCCTCGGAGCGTGAGATCCGACCCTGCGCCGCTGCCGCCCCCTCTGCCTCCTCCGCCTCCTCCTCCACTTCCGCCTCCTCCAATCCCGACATGGAGGCGCCGTCGCCGAAGCCCCTGCCCCTCCATGGCGTCGTCGGACCCGAAGAGCGAGATCCAAGCCATCGTCGCTTCCTCTAGCCCCGCCGTCGATCTGCTCTCTGCGGCCCTCATGGGCGCACTCTTTGGATGCAGTTCGGCTTCCTCCGACCACTAAACCCCGCGCCAAACTCTGTACTTCCCGATCCCCGACGACGCGCCCGCGGCGGCGAACGACCGCGACGGCGACGGCGACGACTATGCCGGCGATGAGGATGAGGACGAGGACCCGGGGAAGCCCTTGGAACTGTTCCCGCGGGGACAGCTCATCTCCTTCCTCCGCTCTGCGGCGACGCGCGACCCGCGCACGCTCCACCGAACTCCGCTGAGCGCCTCCGCCGAGCTCCACCAAGCTGCGCCGCGTCTCCACCGCATCTTTTCCGAACTCTACCGAGCTCTGCTGAGCGCCCTCGCTGAGCTTCACCGAGCTCCGCCGCATCTCCATAAGTTTCCTCTTCACACCACACCCTCCACCTGTTCGATGAAATTCCCAAACGAAACCAGAGGAAGCCCGATCGGATCGGCGGAGGTCGGAACAGCCCCGATGAGATCTTGACGGCAGTGACCTCATCGGGCGCCGCCACCCACGGGTTCAGCCCGCACCCTGCTGTACCTCGTCTTCTCCCTCCTCCACGCCGGGGACGCCGAGCGCCTCGACGATGAGTGCGGGCTCCCCGTCGCCAACGTCGTTGACCACCTGCTCTTCCGCGTTCTCATTGATGGTTGACGGGTGCTTGCTGTGGATGCTGCGGAACGGCGACGAGTTGAAGCCTGACGACCTCGCCCACCAATTGTTTGATGAAATGCCCAGGATATCGCTCCGACGGAGTTGGCACAGATGCTTCACGCCCACCAGTTACTTGACGAAATACCCGAGAGGCATCTTTCGACGGCGAACTTGGAAAGACCGGTGCTCTTCTCTTAAAAGGAGAAAATATATACCTCATCAAAAGGGAGAGAGCGGTGCTCTCCTCTTCGCAAAAAAAAAATATATTATCAAAAGAGAGAGAGATATTACTTCTCTAATTATGAAAGAGAGAGGAAGCTTTGTTACAAAAAAGGGAGGCAAAGGAGGGATTTTCCCACCTTAGTTGTCCCACGAATGTAAAAGAGATAAAGAGGGATTATTCATCTCTGTTGTCCTACACTGTCAAAGGAGATAAAGAGAGAAAAATACTCCCTTAATTCTCTTATATTTAAGAGGCAAAAGAAATCAATCAGATTGTTGATTGTTGTTCTTATGATCGACTTTATATTGGAAGAATAATGGGATGTTCATCGAACCCCTTAATTCTATCCAAAATCGAATCTCTCGATTTGGCTAAATTAGACTAAATCGAGATGCTCCAAATTAAATTAAGTTGAATTTTCATTATTCATGATCGAGAATTTGACAAATAAGAAAATGCATTCGAAATTTTTTTAAGTGACGAATTTGATTCTGAACCATATATTTTGATCTCAAATCTCATATGGACCAAGCCCGTACTCACCTCAAATCACATAGTCCAAGCTCTAACCACTCAGGCTCAGCCCAAACATAAATTTGGGCCCAATTTTATAATTTACCCAAAGAAATATGGACCTAAATTGAGCCCGAGCCCATATCCAAAATTTAGATATAATTCAGGCCTCAACCTGAATCCATACTACATGGGCCTGAATTTAGCCCATACCCGAATCCATATCATATAAGCTTACATCTAACTCACATTGAGCCTGAACCCAAATATAGCTTTACGGGCCTGAACTCAGCCCAAGTCTAAACCTAATGGCCAATCTACACATCTAAGCCTAACCCAACCAGATTATATCTCTGAATGGGCCCAAGTTCATGTCCAAGACAAAACCGAAACCCAACCTAATTATATCTCCAAATGGGCCTAAGTTCATGTCCAAAGCCGAATATAAACCCAGCCTAATTATATCTCCGAATGAGCCCAAGTTCATGTCAAGACTAAATATAAACCCAACCTAATTATTTATTCTAGATTGATCCAAGCTGAACCCAATCTTTAATTCCAATCCAATCCAAATTTGACAAGCCATACATGAAACCTATACCATAATAACCAAATCAAAGTCCAAACCTAACCTCAATCATGCACAACCTAATCCAACCTCTTCTCTATACCAAGTCTTTGAAAACAAACTATTTCAACCCGATTCTCTAGCATATAAAACTAGAGCCAAACCACAACCATATTCAAACTCGATCAAATTCTAAACATATGCTTAGAATTGATCAAATCNAAGAGTAAACCACCTAGGCAAAGAACCGCTCCCCGCTAACTAGCTATGCGATCCCCTTGCCGCGATCCCGTGCCTCCGCCGGTGCAGAAGGCTCTGAAAGAAACCACGAAAAGAGGGCGTGAGAACTATTAAAAATAGTTCCTAGCGGGCAATTACTGACTTCAGTGAATGCACCACAAGGGCCAAAGCTACAAGGAAAGTGTCAGCGACAATAAAAACAGTAAAGCGAAGTGTAAGTAAAAGTGTAACTTACTACAACATGAAGTCTCTACTTAGCATGATTTGCACAAGTAATAAAGCAACTATATCATGGATGTACATGGATAGGTATGACATGCGTAATCATAGAAATGCAACCAACCCGATGTCCTTGATGCAAAAATAGTAAAGATGTCATAGTTTACTATCCTATTTCAAGTCCACTTTAACAGTTTTAAAGTTTACATATCATAGTGAATACTCAAAGTCAAATCTGAAGAGACCCACCCGAAGGCTGTCTATGGCCCTGAGACCCACCCGTAGGCTGTCTGGCCGATGCCGAGCCTAATGGCCCCATGGTAGTCATCATCCCCACCATAGGAATGAGCCTGGCCGACGGCAATCCACTTCGGCGCCCAATCACGCACGGCGAATATGAATCGCGATGGCTATCTCCGGAGTGCCGGCTTGTAGGGAGCGACCCTCACAAGCATGTGCGAATGAGCACAATGGCAAGTAGTTATACGTCCAGTCACAAGTACCAAGTCCTCATGTCAAATAACATGGAATGTATCGAATGTCCCAAAGGCCTATCTCTATGTCATCATGTCTCTAACATGGAATATATAGCAGATGTACAATGGCCTAACATTATGTTTCTATGTTGCAGTTTCATAATTTACTAATTTCAAGTGAATCTTGATGACACTTTATGCTACTAAGTCCAAACATAGTATAATGTTTCCAATACACGAATATGAGCTAAATTAGCATACTAGACGAGAATCCCATTCGTCCACATGAACACTCCTCACATGCATGAAAATAACACTGATTACCCTATTATATAGAGTGAAAATTTAACTTACACATAAGGCATGCATTTTAGGTGTTCTAAAATTCACATAAATTCCAACTAGCATAGAAATGCATTTAAAAATATTTACGAAGAGTTTAGAAAGCATAGGGGCCATTTCGCCCCATTTTCATGAAGTCAAACCCACCAAAACACTCGCGATCCTTCGTAAGCTCCGACGAAGGTGTCAACTAGCCTCCTAGCACCCTAGAGATGTAGGAACAAGGGTCAAACAAACATAACGAACAACCACAAGGTTGATCATTAACCATCTCATGCTAGGGTTGGGAAAAACTCACCTCAAGTGAAAAACCCTCTCGTAATCTTCAAATGGGAGGTAGAGGTCTTCCAATCTAACCTATATAAAGGTTCCAAACCCTTCAAACGAGATCAAGAAGCATCAAATCAAGAATCTCCAAATCTAACCCTAAAATTCAAAATCTAGGGTTTAAACAAGCAAAAGCCCCAAAACTAAGATCTAGAGGAAGGAACCTTGCCACTTACCTCTAGGATGCTCCAATCCAAGCTCAAAATCTTCTAGGGTTGAAGATTGATCCACCACAAAGCTCCAAAAGCAAGCTCCAAGCCTCCAAAGGTGAGAAATGAGGAAGAAGATGATGCTCCAAGGCCTCCAAGCAAGCTCCTCTTCTCTCCTTTTCCTTCCCTTTCTCTCTCTAGAAGTGTAAGGAGAGTGTGTGGGAGAGAAAATGAGAGTAAGAGGGGGAAGAGAGGCTGCCTATAGCCTCTAAGGTAACAAAATCCACTTAGGCCCCTCAAAAATCCACTCTATGCACTGCCCGGTCTGGGCTGCTCACGCGCTGAGGGACCGGTCTCTCCCTGCATGGGACCGGTCTCTCGTGTCGAACCCGAAAAACCAACATTCGGGAACCGGTCTCTCCCTGCGCGGGACCGGTCTCACCCCGCGCAGACGCGATCGGGGACCGGTCTCGACTGCCAGGGACCGGTTGCCTCAAGTCCTGCCGCAGCACTGTGCTGAGGGGACCGGTCTCTCCCATCAGGGACCAGTCCCCGAGAGTGAAAACTCTCAGGACTTGCCAAAACTCTAGAGATCGAACTTTTAGGCCGATACACCATCGACGGCCCTCCACCAAGTGTGGAAAAGTTCGGTATACATATCGAACACTCGAACCTCGCAATTTGCAACGGTTCAGTGTGTTACATATAATGTCTAAAATAATCCAATGCTTCAGACTTATGGGAGATCAGATAAACATGACGGAAGCGCGTATGGTCATCTATAAATATGATAAAGTAAAAAGCACCATGTCTTGCCCTCACACTCATTGGGCCACAAATGTCGGAATGGATCAATTGTAAAGAAAATTCTACCCTAAAAGCTTTATTAAATGGTTTTCGGGTCGCTTTTCCCGCTAAACAATGTTCACATGTGGGCAGGTCGACTTTAGTGAGCAAGCTCAATAGCCCGTCTCTAACTAATCTAGTCATTCTATCCTGCCCAATATGACCAAGACGTGCATGCCATTTAATTGAAACATTGTGATCATTTTCAGCAGAAGATAGCAGGGAAAAAGAACCACTATTATTAATATTATAATCAATATCCAAAATCATAAAATTATTTGACATAAAACCTCTTCCATAATAAATAGTTCCAAGATGAATCTTAAGTACATCACTCTCAAAACGAAAAGAAAAACCTAACTGTAGCATAGCAAGAATAGAAAACAAGTTCTGCCGAATTCCTGGAGCATAAAGTATATCATGTATGTATAAAGTTCGACCACCTTGTATGATCAACTTGTATGCGCCAACGCCTAACACATCGACACTTGAATCGTTCCCCATGTATACTCTTCTGCTCCTAGCAGGCACACGACGATACTCGACGAATCCCATCCGATCCCTCGCTATGTGGTTTGTTGCTCCTAAGTCTACAATCCTCACAGGGAGAGATTCAGCAACAAACGTGTTAGAAGAAACAAAAGAGCGAGAATCGGGATAGAGATGTACCTTATTCGGCTCAGTGCAATCACGAGCGCAGTGTCCCAGCTGATTACAATTGAAACAAGTCATCTTTGACTTGTCCTTCTCAAAGATGACTTGTTTCAATTGTAATCAGCTGGGACACTTCGCTCGTGATTGCACTGAACCGAAGAAGGTACATCTCTATCCCGATTCTCGCTCTTTTGTTTCTTCTAACACGTTTGTTGCTCAATCTCTCCCTATGTGGATTGTAGACTCAGGAGCAACAGACCACGTAGCGAGGGATCGGATGGGATTCGTCGAGTACTGTCGTGTGCCTGCTGAGAGCAGAAGAGTATACATGGGGAACGATTCAAGTGTCGATGTGTTAGGCGTTGGCACATGCAAGTTGATCATGCAAGGTGGTCGAACTTTATATCTACATGATGTACTTTATGCTCTAGGAATTCGGCGGAACTTGTTTTCTATTCTTGCTATGCTACAGTTAGGCTTTTCTTTTCGTTTTGAGAGTGATGTAGTTAAGATTCATCTTGAAACTATTTATTATGGAAGAGGTTTTATGTCAAATGGTTTTATGATTTTGGATATTGATTATAATATTAATAATAGTGATTCTTTTTTCCTGCTATCTTCTGTTGAGAATGATCACAATGTTTCAATTAAATGGCATGCACGTCTTGGTCATATTGGGCAGGATAGAATGACTAGATTAGTTAGAGACGGGCTATTGAGTTTGCTCACTAAAGTCGACCTGCCCACATGTGAATATTGTTTAGTGAAAAAAGCGACCCGAAAATCATTTAATAAAGCTTCTAGGGCAGAATTTTCTTTACAATTGATCCATTTCGACATTTGTGGCCCAATAAGTGTGAGGGTAAGACATGGTGCTTTTTACTTCATCACATTTATAGATGACCATACGCGCTTCGGTCATATTTATCTGATCTCCCATAAGTCTGAAGCATTGGATTGTTTTAGACATTATATAAATGAGGTTGAGAATCAGTTAGATATGAAAATTAAAACCTTAAAAACTGATCGAGGCCGCGAGTATCTATCTGAACAATTCAAGAAATTGTGTGATGAAAAGGGAATAATCAGACAGCTGACAATTCCTGTCACTCCGCAGCAAAATGATGTAGCGGAGAGAAGAAATCGCACCTTGCTTAACATGGTTAGGTCAATGATGGCGCAAGAAAATTTGCCTATCTCTTTTTGGGGAGACGTATTGTTAACTGCTGCCTACATTCTTAATCGTGTACCCTCCAAAACAGTTCCTTCCACCCCTTATGAATAATGGACAGGTAGGAAACCAAATTTGGAGCACCTGCGTCCTCGGGGTTCGGCAGCTTATGTACACAACACTTCTCACAAGTTTGGGAAGTTAGGTCCTAGAGGAAAGAAGTGTATCTTTATAAGATACCCTCAACACTCTAAGTGATATGTGTTCATCGGAAAGCAGTCAGATGGAAGTTTGACTGAATTGAGTCGCGAGATGTTGAATTCCTCGAGTAGGATTTTCCATATAGAAGTGAGGTTCGAAATAAAATTGAGATCCATGAGATGGATGACTCTGGTATTAGCGCTTCTATTCGTTCAGTTGAGGCAGAGGAGGCAACTCCGATACCTCCTGGGGATAGTGGAAGCGACTTACCTTTAGATGTGGAGTCTCAACTTCGTAGGAGCGCACGTGTGGGCTTTCCCCGTCGTCGTTTTGAGATTGAGGGGGAAGCTTTCATGGTTGCTGCACATGATGATGATGAGCCTAAATCTTTCCAAGATGCTCTCTCATTACCTACTCATAAGGAATGGTTGGATGCAATGATGGAGAAAATAGAATCGATGAAGTCAAATCATGTCCAATCAATTAGATCGATTAAGATCAAAGGGCTCTTTACAAACTTCACACAAAAGAAAATAATAATTGCTATTGAGGGCTCGTTTGCAGTGCGAGAAGCGCAAAAACAAAGAAAACATGCTGGACTCTCTCCGTTACTAAATTCGCGGAGGCAGTAGCTGAGCAAAATTCTATGGGGTTATCATTAAGATTTATAAGAAGAATTGGATATTATCTTCTTCTTCTTCTTCTTCTTCTTCTTTTTGTCAATCCAAGCCATCAGATCAAACTATGCTTAATTCTCTAAGAAAGTAAATATGAGTGTGAATTGAATAAAAATGATCAATGAACTGTATCCAATTAATCTCCTTTGATACAGTCTTCTGCAAAGTGTCCGTCAATTTTTGTTTTTTTTTGTTTTTTCTTAACTAATTAATATCAGTGGTCATTTACTAAAGACAAATAATAAAAAAAAAAAGCACTAAAATACCAATCTCTCATAATTTCTTCAAACATACACGCCTTTACAACACAGAGCCTTCAACAGAGAGCCTTCAGAAACCTTAAAAACAGTACCCTGTTTCTCCAACTATTCCTTCTTCTTAATTTAATAATTACAACACCTCCCCTGCTTAATTGATCGACCACATAGTAAAACCAACAAGAACGATTATACAATTGGAATTGAAAAGGCTCTCCGCGTGATGAGAAATTAAAAGCATCTATCATACACTACTATGACACACAAAAGAGACTATTGATTCAAGCAAGCAAATTAATTAAGTATAAACCAATAATAATTAATTACTTAAAAGAAGGAGCGCTTTGATGGCGCTCTGCCAACGGCCCTCATGAAATTGGCCAGCTCCAGAACCCTCGCCACCTTCGTCCCCCTCTTCGCCTCCGCCGACGCCCTCTTCTCTTCGGCCTTGCGCCTCGCCCGCACCACGTCGTTCTGCGCCTTCTCGATCGCCCTCGCCCTCTGCTCCTCCAACTTCCTCTGCAAATCCCCAATTTTTTTTTTTTTAAAAAAGGAAAATTATAAAAATTAGAAATTAATCTCATAATTAAACAGAGTCCTACGATGATAATAGATAGATAGATAGATAGATAGCTAGCTAGCTAGCTAGCTAGCTAGCTAGCGTTCGGAAAATTCAAGATCGAAATTACACAGGACGCGTCCTATAAATAAATTATTATAAAGAAAGAGCACGTAGGATACGGTACGGTACCTCTATTTTCTTTAGCCAGGCCGTGGCCTTCTCGACCTGGTCGCTCTCCCAGCCGTTGATCTCGACCTCTTCGCGTTTGAACCTGTTGTTGAGTTTGGCGACCTCGGCGGTCTGCCAGGCCGATATCTTGGACTCGACCTCATCCTTCTTGACCTGCAGCACGGAGACCTCCTCCAGCGCGGCCGCGGCCGCCCCCGCGGCCACCCCCTCGGAAGGCGGGGCGCGTCGCGGGGACGGGATGGGGTTGGTGTCGGGGACGATGGCGAGCGGGTTCGTCTCCTCGAGGCGGTCCTCCTCGCCGATCCTGGCCAGGGCGGTTTCGTTGTCGACGTTGCTGCTGGCGGCGTCACCCAGCTGCATGGCGGAGCCCGCGACGACCATCGCGCTGAACTCCCTGCTCATCGTCGTGAACTGCTCGCTCAGGGCGGCGTCGCTCCCCACCGAGAGCGCCGCGGACGACCGGTGGTGGCTCGAGTACTCCCCGCGCCTCCCGCCCGATGATCGGACCGACGACGGCGGCGGCGGCGGAGTCAGCGGGTGGATGTCGCGGAATTCGACTTCTTCGTGCGGCGGATCATGCTCTTCTCCGGTGCTGTCAGGCCGTTGTTGATCATTCAACATGTCAAGCGGGAGGGATTAAGAAGCGCTCCCTGTTGCTAAGGCTGCAGGAACAAGTTGGTGGGTGATCCAAGTAACCATTTGTTTTTATGTATGTGTTAAACTCTTAGACAGAGAGACAGGGATTTTAATTAATGCTACGAAAGCAACCGGAGACAGAGAGAGAGAGAGCGCGCGCGCGGAGGGAAATGGAATGAGCATGGCACCGGCTGCCATCTTAAATAGATAGGGAGACGATCGAGTATAGTGGAAACCGAGAGAAACTTTGCGCGCACTAGAGAGTAGGATATTTTATTTTTTTTCTTTTTTTTTTTTTTCACCTTTTCTTTAACTGGGAATATGGGTTGGGTTTCTCCTATGAATTAAGTGGTCTGAGTCACATATCCATATACATACATTCGATACATGTTGTCGTTTTACTGGATTTTTTGATGTTTAAAAAAGTTGTGCAATTAATTAAGTGGTCCAGAGTGATTAAGTCGGTTTGAATACGACTAATCAAGTCTTTGTCTTGATCAGCTTAATCACTCTGGTATGAACACGGCTTATCATGTCTTTGTCCTGAGCTTAGACCAACTCAAAAACAAAACAAAAGAAGCTTCACGGGACTTTCGTCCAAATAATACACAATTGATTTTTTTTTTTTTTTTTTTTTTTTTTTTTTTTTTTTTACATGTCCAAAATTTTTATATGCTAAGAAACTCTCCAAAACAAATACTATAAATTCAACAATCCTAGAGCTCGAATTATTTTTGTTCTCTGATGAAACACGCACAAAAGGAACGTAACCTCCTAGCTATCTTTTGGATAGTCCTTTGTCCCGAATAACTACCAGTCATTCCGAGCAGTGATTATTATGTGAAGTATATTAATTTAGTTATATAAGAAAACATAAAATTCTATTTATTAGTTGTTTTAACATTGGTGCATTAACGTAGGCTACATTTAATTTGAGTATAAATAAGAACTACTTTTTTCACGAATAGTTACAGGTTCAAGTATACGTATGAATTAGATTAATTTTGTATTTGTAAAAAATTTGAGTTGTTTCTTAAAATAAGGTAAAGAGTGTTTGAGTAGTTAAATTGGAATATGAGAAATAAGAGTTATAATTTTAAATTAAAAATACTTTATCTAAGTAATTAACATCAAAATATTAATTAAAAATAATTTAATAAATTAATAAATTTATTAATTAGCTATGAATATTGTGTAAGATAATGAATTTATATTAATTAATTAATTAAATATAAAAATTAATTTAACTTTTTAATTAATTAGTAAATTATTTTAGTTAGAGAACTAGTAAAAAATTAATTAGAGTAATAAAAAGCATATTAGTTAGTAAATATTAGTTTAAAAATAAACATATTAAATGATAATTATTAATAATTAATTAGCTAATTATAATAAATTAATTAATTTTTTATTATTTAAGCAATAGATAATAATTTATATTAATTAAATTAATTAATAATTTAATATCATAATTAAAATTAAATTTAGATTTTAATTAATTTTATTTTCACTTGCGAATAAATTTATCGCAGAAAAAATGGTGGAACAACAGTTATAGACTTATATCGAATTATACCAGCTTATTGTAGAGATCTGAAAATTACTGTTCTCGAGTATAAAAATTTACGTTTAAAAATAAATCGGGGAGCCTTTCCCTCTGTTCCCAAACCAAATGCTGCCTAGGGAATCCTAATCGTTCACAACTTATTCCCTCATTCAACTTTTTTTTCACTACTTAGATTATTGAGTTACTAAATGCTTTGCTTTAAAACATTTCGCTTTTGATCCTCTTCAATTAATTCCTTATAAAAGTCTATAATTTTAAGCTGAACAGTATCCAAATTATCTTACCGAAATGGCAACAGAAACTGTATGTAGTGTCCAGTACTGCTCGCTTCTTTGTCCTGACCGATGTGGAATTAACCATTCTTTTTAACACTAGATATTTTGCCCTTTTCACCTACCAGTTTTTTATTTGTAAAACAAGTCAATGATATGGTATGGCCCCATACATAGTTGTGCATTTGTGACATTTAATGTTGGGCCTAATTGAATTCATACCGAACAGAGTTCTAAAATATTTGATTCGTATTATATTTTGTTAATGGCTAAACATATAAAAAATGNACTTCAGTACCAATCATCAAATCCGTTGGCACTTATCCTAGGAACAGTCGGTACTAGTCTTAGATGTTTTTTTTTGAGAGAAAGGTATCATGCTACCCGCTTCGTTTATTTCATTTAGAAATAAATTTAACTGGAAATGTGAATCAACTAGGATTCGAATTTAGGTCTCGGATATCAACCACCAAGTCTTTTGCCAGAGAGTTTTTATCTAGAGTCAATAGAAATAATAATTTAAGAATAATCTTGACAACCTACAATCATCAAGAGGGCAAGTAGTACATCCATCCAATTAAGCGCCAGAGAGTTTTGATCTAGCTTGTAACCCATGTAAGTGGGTGTTTTGCTTGGGAGGTGTTTGGATTGACTAATTACTAGATCCAACGTAACTCGTAGTGATATTTAAATTTTTTTAAAATATAGTTATTTTTTCGTTGTTCATTTCGATGTAACTTATACATCCTGAAAATTAAATTTAAATATTTTTTTTTATTTGTTTTGGTGTAATTTGATACTAGTGTAACTAGTTTTTTTTAGTTCTATTGTTTGATTTGATGTAAGTAAATAAATCTAGTTATTTTCTAAGTATAGTGATTGTTGAACCAATACGGCGCGGACAGTTGGCACACTGAGTTCAGATACATATTCAGGATTCGAAGCTCTGGATCGGGAGCACGGAAAATGCGCCAGGAGATATGAGCCGCGTCTGTTCGAAAAACGGGATAACCGCAAGTGGTTATGGGCGGTTCCCAACAGCAGTTCCAATCGGCCGAACGTGGTCCTTCAAATCCGGAGAAGATGGCCGATCGTGCAATAACTAAACACAAGGGGAAAATATATAAATAAGCTTGTAGTACCCTGAAAAGGGGTCTCTGCCCCTGCGCACAAAAGACCACCTTTATTTTCCCTGCATTTTTTCGCTTCTGCCTAGGAGTAGTTTTGTAACTTAGCTTCCCTGGAGTCTGTCTGCCCTCCGGGCATCACTTCATTGTAAACACCTTGGAGTCTGTCTGCCCTCGGGGCATCACTCCCTTGTACACCTTGGAGTCTGTCTGCCCTCCGGGCATCACTCCCTTCCTATTAATAGAAAGTCTTTTTCGGCTCCTCAGGCCGACCAGATCTCGTTTTGTCCTAGCTATTCGGCTCATCTCTAAGCCGAAATATAGGCCCCACCTGTTCATTCGGCTCATCTTGCCGGAGTGAATTTACTAAGGAGGTTTTTTGGACCCGACCGATTTGATCCCTCATCGGTCAAATCGCTTGATCCGTCATGGGCGCAAATTTCGAGGGTCACTTCAGCAGCCAATTTCCACCCCGACATACTTCTCGAGGAGGGTCAAGGCACCAGGAAATTTGGCTATCAACAGTGATAAACTTATCTCTACAAATCCAACATATTAAATTGTTAAATTCTCTATTATTATTTAAAGGTAAGCCTAACCATTGTAAAGAGGTAATTCTAACCCATTGTAAAGTAGATTTTAGATTTTAATATTTAATTAATTTTTTTAGAGAGGGTTGAGTGTGGTAGAACTTGAGTTTAGCACTCCAGAGGGAGAAGTAGAGAGTAGGTAAAGTGGAGCTCTACCGTAACTTGAGTTTTTTTTTTTTTTTTGGACTTGTACCAAAACAAACGTTGGAAGTGATGGAACTAGAGTACCATTCTTCCACTTACTCCAAACTAAATGGTCAAAACTTCTAAAAAGTGATTTTGGATCCCAAAATAATTTTTTGCTCAATGGAGCGTTTGACAAACTCGTTTTCAAAATTTGATTCTGATTTTTAAAATTAGTTTTCTAATTTTCGATACCCGAAATCAAATGCAATTAAAACATGTTTCTTAAAATCTGATTCTGATATTCAACTCAAACATTAAATTTTTATTTTGGTTTTTCATTTAAATTTTTAAATTTAAATTCAAATTTTAATGTTACATTTTAAATTTATATTTGAATTTTTAAATTTCAAAATTCTAAATTTTAAATTTCTAAATTCAAAATATAAATTTAAAAATTAGATATTAAATTTAAATTTAAAATTTAAAATCTTGTATTTTAAATTTTAAATTTTAAATTTTAAATTTGAGATAAAATTTAAATTTTGAAATTTTAGAATAAAATTTAATTTAAATTTTTAAATTTAAATTTAACTTTTAATTTAAATTTTAAATTTTTAGTTTTAAATTTTTAACTTTAAATTTCAAATTTCCATATGTTAAATTTTAAATTTAGATTTTATATTCACAATTAAAATTTTAAATTTAGATTTATAAATTTAACATTTAAATTTTAAATTTTAAATTTGTATTTTAAATTTATATTTTAACTTATAATATTAAAATTCACATTTTTGTGCAAATTTGAAATTTAAAATTTCAATTGAAATTTAAATTTAAATTTGAAATGTTTAGAAATAAATTTTAGTAAAAATAAATTATTATATCCTAGGATCCAAAAAAATTTTGCTAAACAACTTACAAAATCATTTCAAAAAAATTTCTTTCCATCAAAATTCTGTCAAGCATTCTACAATTTTTAACCAAGATAAATTTTTCAAACTAAAATTAATTATGTAGAAATCACTTTTGAGAATTTAGTCCAAACGGGCCCTAAGTCACCGGCTGTGATACCTTTACTCTACCAATCAATCCTAGGCATAAGCTTGTGGACTTTGGCCTAATAGCGTTTATTAACTCATTAGTTAAATTTCTAATTAATGTAATTCCATTTAAGATTATTTTTCATATGTGATCGATTGTAAAAAAATATAGGAAAAACTTTAAAAACCCCCCTGTGGTTTCACTCTTTCTCACTTTAGTATCCTGTATTTTAAAGTGTATCAAGTTAGTACCTTGTGGTTTTGCACTTTCTCACTTTAGTACCCTGTTGTTTATAATATTCATTTTAAGAAAAATATATAAAACCACAGGGTACTAACTTGATACATTAAAATAAATATCACAAAGTACTAACCTGATACATTAAACCACAGGGTAATAAAGTGAGAAAGTGAAACCACACGAGGGTGACTAGATACTTGATCACTTTAAACACAGGTATAAATGAAAAGTGTGAAACCACAGGAGATTAGGCCTTTTTAAATTTTAATCACAAAAATATACTTCATTCACCA
>NW_017893509.1:0-6367 GCF_001540865.1 Ananas comosus
GGGATCGTACTGCACCTCCAGAAATGCCTGAGTCGGCAGAGCCGAGTGCACGGCTAGAATCGAGCGCACCCCTTGATCTGAAAGAGCAGTTGGCTGCCTTGACTGAGGTGACGAGGCAGCAGGGAGCATTGTTACAGAGGATGTATGAGACATTAGCTCTGACGCAGAGCACAATACGAAGAGCACTAGAGCAATCAGCCCCATTCCCGACTATTCAAGTGGCCGCACCAGCCGCAGCTGTAACCCCACAAGTGACAGTTCCTATAGATCCAGTTACATCTTCTGGAGAGGTATCACAGATGTCTGAGGCTGAGCAGGAGTGGATGACTGAGAGGCTTGCTCGTTTTCGCCGTTTTGATCCGCCGACCTATGACGGCAGCTGCATGGAACCCTTGTTGTAGAGGGCTGGGTCAGCGCGATAGAGAAGCTGTTTGAGGACTTGTTTATTCCTGAGCGGGAGCAGGTACACTTGGGAGTGCACTGCTTGGCTGGCGATGCACATTCTTGGTGGAGGAGGATGAGGCGAGACCGAGGGTTGGTGGCATTGCAGATGAAGTGGGATGAGTTCTGCGGAATGCTGTATGGGATGTACTTTGCAAACAGTGTGAAGCAGAAGCTCAAGGAGGACCTGAAGAAGTTTCAGCAGGGGGAGCGATCCGTTCAGAAGTACATCCGTGAGTTTACTCGACTCGTGAACTGTATTTCATTTGTAGCCAGAGACGAGAGCCACAGGGTATATTTGTTGAGCGAGGCTTGAGACCAGAGATCTTCAGGTTGGTACAGGTGCAGAGGTTGAGGACCTTGGATGCGTCTATTGAGCAGGCTTTATGCGTGGAGAGCGGTGATGTGTTGATTCAGGAGCGGACTCAGGTGCCGGGGCAGAGTCAAGATAGGAAGCGCTCGGTTCCAGATAACGGAGGATAGTCGAGCAGCAGACGTTCGTCGAGGCCTCCACGATCATGCTCTCAGGGTCGTGGGTCTTCGGGGCGTCAGCGTTCCAGAGGATCTCGTTAGTAGGGACAGTCTCAGGGAACGCCGTAGTGTGTGATTTGTGGAGGACCACACTGGCCTCGACAGTGTGAGCAGAGAGAGGGCCGGTGCTATGGATGTGGACAGCCTGGACATATGAGGGCAGCGTGTCCCCGAGCAGCCTCACTAGCACCATCGACAGCATCAGCACTATCGGCACCTTAGCAGTTTTAGGGAGCAGCATCGAGTTACCGCCAAGAGGACAGGGCGTCTATGCCGCGGCAGGGTGAGCGGCGACAGCAGGTCCCGAGTAGCAGGGTATATGCAGCTCAGGTGGAGGACTCTACAGCAGCCGACCGGGTGGTGGCAGGTATCATTTTGATTTCTGGTATTAGAGCCCGTACCCTTTTTGATACCGGTGCATCACATTCTTTTGTTAGCCAAGTATTTGCATCATTGCATGGTTTAGAGGTAGGGCTCTTATTGCATGCACGAGAGGTGCAGATTCCTGACCATGTTTTGCAGGTAGCAGACTATTGTTCGTCGTATCCGGTGCAGTTAGATTCTTGGATTATACCCGCTGGCCTGTTAGTCTTAGGGCAGCTGCAGGACTTTGATGTTGTGCTTGGCATGGATTGGCTGGCACGGTATTATACTACTATCGATTGCAGAGCGAGGACAGTGACGTTCCGCCAGCCAGGCCAGGAGGAGTTCGTGTATAGGGGCTGCAGGAGTATGCTGTTTGCCACTTGGATATCGTCGATGAGGGCGCGACAACTGATGAGTAGAGGATGTGTTGCTTTTCTGGCGACGATTGTGGATGTGCCTACGGCGGCATTGGGACTCAAGGATATTCCTATCGTCCGTGAGTTTTCAGATGTTTTTCTCCCTAAGTTAACGACGATGCCGCCGGATAGAGAGATCGAGTTTGTGATTGATATAGTTTCTGAAACTGCACCAATCTCGAAGGCACCCTATCGGATGGCACCGGTAGAGCTGAGAGAGCTAAAGGCACAACTACAGGATCTTATGGATAAGGGGTATGTGAGACCCAATGTATCGCCTTGGGAGCGCTGGTGTTATTCGTGAAAAAGAAAGATGGTTTCACTTAGATTGTGTGTGGATTATCGGGAGCTGAATAAAGTAACCATTAAGAACAAGTATTCTTTGTCGCGCATCGATGATCTATTTGATCAGCTGCAAGGATCTGTGTCTTTTCGAAGATTTATCTCCAGTCAGGTTACCACTAGTTGAGGGTGAGGGCCGAGAATGTTCCCAAGACGGCTTTTCGGACTCGGTACGGGCATTATGAGTTCACTGTGATGCCTTTTGGATTGACGAATGCCCCTCTCTTTGATTCTGGAGCTACACATTCTTTTGTATCTTCTGTTTTTGTTCGAAAGTCTCTGTTATCCTCTGAACCTTTGGATTATAATTTATGTGTTGGTAAGCCTTTGGGAGAGGAGTTTGTGATTGACCGAGTTTGTAGGAGCATGGTCAGAGTGAATGATAGGAACCTATTGGCAAATTTCCATGTTATGGACATGCGAGACTTTGATGTGATTTTGGGGATGGACTAGCTTTCGTCCCACTTTGCTACTTTGAATTGTTGGGAGAAGCGGGTGGAATTCAANCTGGCTTTCGTCCCACTTTGCTACTTTGAATTGTTGGGAGAAGCGGGTGGAATTCAACATTCCTGGGGAGGCAAATTTTGCTTTTCTTGGGAATGGAGCTTACACTCCACCTCCGATTATTTCTTCCTTTCAGGCTACTCGTCTCTTAAGAAGTGGCTACGCCGGATTTGTGGCTCTGGTGAAAGATCTGAATTTAATTACTCTGAGATTAGAAGACATCCCGGTAGTAAATGAATTTTCGGATGTTTTTCCAGAGGACCTCCCTGGGCTACCGCTAGATAGGGAGATTGAATTTGTGTTGATTTAGCTCCAGGAACAGATCCAAATTCAAAGACACCTTACCGGATGTCACCAGTTGAGCTCAAGGAACTGCAAATGCAACTTCAGGAACTTCTGGACAAGGGATTCATCAGACCGAGTGTCTCTCCTTGGGGCGCTCCAGTACTTTTCGTCAAGAAGAAGGATGGTACTATGAGATTATGTATCGATTATCGTGAGCTAAACAGAATGACTGTGAAGAATCGATACCCCTTACCGAGAATCGACGACTTATTTGATCAGCTTCGAGGTGCAGAAGTCTTTTCCAAGATTGATCTACGATCAGGATACCATCAGTTGAAGGTCAGAGCCGAAGATATATCCAAAACTGCTTTTCGCACAAGCTATGGGCATTACGAGTTTCTGGTAATGCCTTTTGGATTGACTAACGCTCCAGCCGCTTTCATGGATCTGATGAATAGAGTATTCAAACCCTTCTTGGATAAGTTTGTTGTCGTATTCATAGACGACATTCTGGTGTACTCTAGCAGTTCAGCTGAGCATAAGAAACATCTCAGGATAGTTTTGGAAACTCTTCGACAAAGGAAGCTCTACGCTAAGTTTAAAAAGTGTGAATTTTGGTTGCAAAGTGTTTCCTTTCTCGGACATATTGTGTCTAAGGAAGGTATTTCAGTGGATCCTTCAAAGATAGAAGCTGTGAAAAATTGGCCACGACCAAGCAACGTCACCGAGGTTCGGAGTTTTGTGGGCTTAGCAGGATACTATAGAAGATTTGTGGAAGGTTTCTCCCGCCTTGCTGCACCATTGACTCAGTTGACACGAAAAGGAGTTAAATTTCAGTGGTCGGATAAATGTGAACAAAGCTTTTTGGAATTGAAGAAACGCTTAATATCAGCACCTATCCTTACCTTACCTATTAGTGGTGAGGGATTCACTATTTACAGTGATGCCTCGAAGAAAGGATTGGGATGCATCCTGATGCAGAATGACAAAGTGATTGCCTATGCTTCCCGATAGCTGAGGCCATTCGAGGAGAACTACCCGACCCACGACCTAGAATTGGCAGCAGTAATCTTTGCACTGAAAATTTGGAGACATTATCTCTACGGCGAGCCGTGTGAGATTTTTACCGACTACAAAAGTTTAAAGTACATCTTCACACAGAAAGAACTGAACATGCGACAAAGAAGGTGGCTTGAATTATTGAAGGACTACGATGTGACCATCAAGTATCATCCGGGCAAAGCCAACGTCGTAGCCGATGCCCTCAGCAGAAAATCAATAGGGAATATAGCGACATTAGTTACTTCTTAGCGACATATTTTAGAGGATCTCAGACGGCTTGACATAGAAATTCACATCCATGGGTCTGAAGCTCATCTGGCTAACCTGCAGGTTCGACCTACACTGATTGATAGGATCAAGTCAGCCCAAGCGAATGATATACATCTTCAGAAGACTCGACATTTAGTAGAATCGGGAGCACAATCGGAGTTTAGAATTCACGAAGATGGCTCTTTGAGATTTAGGAACAGGTTATGCGTTCCTAATAATCTGGATTTTAAAAATGAAATTTTGAAGGAGGCCCATTATTCAGGATATTCAGTGCACCCTAGAGGAACCAAAATGTACAGAGATTTGAAGAACGTCTTCTGGTGGAGTAACATGAAAAGGGAGATTGCAGACTTCGTGGCTAAGTGTCTGACTTGCCAGCGTGTGAAAGTCAGACGATTGATTTTCTGCACAGTTTTGACTGGAAAATTTCTCTCTTTGAAGCTGCGTTAAGGTAAGCGACCGGACCCCGTTAGTTTTTGTAAGATAATTTAGGAAAATATTTTGATTATATGAAAATCTTATTTTGTAGAATTTAAAGTTAAGGGTTAAGCATATTATTAAGTATTTCTGTAAATTGATTTTCAACCGTGATTGACAAGTCCTTTTAGCAAAATAAACTTTTGAAATTTGATAATCTGCTCTGTAAATTAGTGACTCGATACACTTTGAATTATGATGTCTCTTGGTATTCTGCTATGCTTATGTTGGCCATGTCGACATGTACTTTGTTATAGAAGCAAGCTTCGTCTTTGTATTGCGCCTTCGGGTGCCTGCGCCTATCCGCGCCTCTGTTTTGTTTGCGCCTTCGGGTGCCTGCGCCTATCCGCGCCTCTGTTTTGTTTGCGCCTTCGGGTGCCTGCGCCTATCCGCGCCTCTGTTTTGTTTGCTCCTTCGGGTGCCTGCGCCTATCCGCGCCTTTGTTTTGTTGCACCTTCGGGTGCCTTTGTTTTGTTTACGCCTTCGGGTGTCTTTGGATCTCGCCAACGGATCATATGATATAGTTAGAGGCCGGAGACTTAATATTTATTTCCTTATATGTTGAAAGAGAAATGCTTTGTAAAATTATAGTTCAATCCGATCTAAATTTTAAAATTTTGACAATTCTCACTTTCGAAAATTTGCAAATTTGAAAACCAGTTGCTTGAATTAATTTGTGTATCCATTTATTGTATGGTTAATCCGACTAACGTGGTGTATGGTCGCTTACCCAGGTACTGAGACCGATTCGTAGGGTGGGGCTGGGAGCGAGTGAATGTTAGATGTAGCTAGATCTGATTCTAGCCCTTTCGTCTTATATCTATTGCATTTAGATATGAATTTCGAATTTCGTAAATAATGATTTGTTTATCTGCGTTCACTTGTTATTTCTTCGCACCCACATTTGTTATTTACGGTATCTTTAGACCAAATTCTGTTTGATTGGCATATTAAACTTTAGTTCTGCTTATATGATATTTCATTTGACACTAGTTGGAACTGAACTGTTAGTTTCATCTTTTGACTATTTAGATTTAATCGAAATTTTGTGATTATTTTTGCATGTTATCTATCTGATTCTGTAGCCTTGCATATTTACTAATTTAGTAGATATGCGGCGTCTGTTATGCCTCGGGTTTGGGGCATGACAATATATATATGTATACATATGTATATATATATATGTATACATATATATATATATATATATATATATATATTTAAAACAAGATCTATACTTTTGATCTTGATTACAAGACTCCTATCATCATTTTTTAAAAAATATTCATTTTTAGCCGTTTATTTTAGTGTCCACTCGATGGATGAGAGAACAATATCGAAAATGTATGAAATTTGATTTCTAAACACTTCAAGTGGTATAGATCATGTTAAATGGTGCCGATCGTCGATTTGGAGGCTCCATCATCGAAAACAAATGGGTGGCAACGGAGCCTGTTTGCTATCGATAGTATTCTAGCTCAACTCTATGTATATATATATATACATATGTATATATATACATATGTATATGTATATATATATACATACATACATATGTATATATATATATATACATACATATATACATATACATATATATATATATATATATACATATACATATATATATATATATATATATATATATACATATACATATACATATATATATA
>NW_017893509.1:6392-11708 GCF_001540865.1 Ananas comosus
GTTTCATCTTTGACTATTTAGATTTTAATCGATTTTGTGATTAGTTTTTGCATGGTTATCCTACTGATTCTTGCCTAGCCTTGCATATTTACTAATTTGTAGATATGCGGCGTCTGTTATGCCTCGGGTTTGGGGCATGACCAATATATATCATGTATACATATGTATATTATATATATGTATACATATATTATATATATTATATATGTATAACATTATATATATATATATATGGATACATAATATATATATATATATTATATATATGTTACATATATATATATATATATATATATATATATTAAAACAAGATCATTACTTTTGATTGTTCTTGATACAAGACTCCTCATCATGCATTTTTTAAAAAATATTTTTTAGCCGTTTAATTTTAGTGTCAACCGATGGATGAGAGAACAATATCGAAAAATGTTTATGAAATTTGATTTACTAAACACTTCAAAGTGTAATAGATCATTGTTAAATGGTGCCGAGCGTCGATTTGGAGCTCATCATCGAAAACAAATGGGTGCAACTGGAGCCTGTTGCTATCGCATAGTATTCTAGCTCAACTCTATGTAATATATATATTATATATATGTATATATATATATATATGTATATATATGTATATATATATATGTATAGGTTTATATACGGTATATTACTATATAAATACTATGTTATATATGTATGTATACATACAATTATGTTGTATACATACATATGTATGTTATAGCATACATATGTATTATACATACAATATGTATTATAAATATACATACATTATGTATATATGCATATGTTATGTGTATGTATATATATATATATTATATTACTATGATGTATATATATATATATACATATGTATGTATATATACATACATGCATATTACATATGTATGTATTATATATATACATATGTTATATATATAATATGATATGTATATATTATACTACATACATATGTATATATATATATATACATACAATATACAGTATACATATATATATATATATACATACTATATACATATACATATATATATATAGTATTACATACATATATATGTAATATATATATATTATATTATATATAACATACATTAATATATATATATATATATATTATATATATTAAATGTGTATGTATATATATATATATCATATACAATTACAATATATAACATATCTATATATATATATTATAACATAGTATAGAGTTCGAGTAAGAATACTATCGATAGCAAACCGGCCTCCGGTTGCCACCATTGGTTTTGAGTAATGGAGCCTCAAATCGCGATCCGTTTGCTATCGCATAGTCATTCTAAGCTCAACTCCAATAATTATATACATATACATATTATATACTATATAACATATATAGTGTTATATATATATACTATGTATACATCTATGTGTATATATAATACATATCTATACATATATGTATATATATATTACCTATTATGTATATATATGTTATATATACATAGATACTATATACATATATGTCATATATTATATATATACATATACTACATATATATACATATATGTATAATATATATATATATTGTATATATATATATTATATATATATTATGATATATACCATATACTATATATACATATATATGTATATACATATACATATTATACATATTTATATGTATATAATATATATATATATAATATATAATTATTATATATATATATACATAAATATGTATTATATGTATTATATATACATATATTATGTATATGTATATATATAGTAAATAATACATATACATATAATATATACATACATATAATTATATTACATATAATATATATATATATAAGTATACCATATATATATATATAATATATATATAGAGTGATGGATACTATCGGTAGTTAAACTATTCGGTTACTACGATTGTTTTTGATGATAGAGTTCCAAACGACGATCGCGCACCGTTGAATATATATAATATAAATATACTATATATTATAATATCTATATAGAGTTTGACTGGGCTACTATCGGTATAATCTATCGGTTTACTACCGATTTGCTTTTGATTGATAGAGTTCCAAATCGCGATCGGCACCGATTAATATGTATCTAGACCATTTTAACTTATCTAGAAATCAAATTTCATAATTTTTTGGCATCACTAACTTAACACGATCAAAGGCGTCACAAAAATCTTAATTTTTAATGGCCGTATGGTGGTATTGCTTGTACGATAGCAAGAGTTCAAATCAAAACTAAATTTTTGCTTAAAATTTTTATTAAACTATTTAAAATACGATTCATAGACTTCTAGATCTCAAATTGATAACAATGGTATAATCACTTTTTAAGGATATTCATTTCCAGCATTCAATTTTGCTGTTCACTTGATGGACAACGAGAACAATATCGAAAATGTCGCTGAATTTGATTTCCAGATAGTTTAAGATAGTTTAGATCATGTTTAATGGTGCGATCCATCAATTGTGGGAAGCACTATCATTTGGAAAACAACATGGTAGTAACCGAGCGTTTATACCAGATAGTATTCTAGCAAAAACTCTTATATATATATATATATATATATATATATATATATATATATATATATATATATTATATTCAGATATGGTGCTTAGGCTATATCTATTGGTAGCACGAGGGCTCCGTGCTACCAAGTTGTTTTCGATGATGCGGCTCCAAATCGACGATCGGTTCGTTAGGACTGATCTACACTAATTAAAAGTATTTAGAAACTAAATTTCTATAATTTTTCGATATTCAGTTTACCTATTCAAACAAGTATGTCTAAATTGAACGTGAAAATAAAAACTCATTAAAAAAATGATGATTAAAAGGTTTAAATTCAAGATCAGATATACTGATCTTACTCATAAATAGTGAAAAGAAATATTTCATTGTAAAATTATCATCGATATTTGGATTGCTTTTACACGTTAAACTCTCAAACACACCACATCACTATTAAAATTATCAATTTTGAGTCTTTTTGATCACTAGCTCAAATGATGTCTGAAAAAAATCTGAATATTTAATTTCCAAATACTTTCCAATAGTTGTAGCATCAAGTCTAACGAGCGATCGCGATTTGGAAGCCGCCATCATCGAAAACAATCTTGGTAGACAAGCCCTCGTGTTGCTACCGATACGTATAGTAGTCGGACCCTTATATATATGTATAATGTATAATATTATATATTATATAGATATATAATATATATATTATATATATATTATATAGGAGGAGGAGAGAGAGAGAGAGAGAGAGAGAGAGAGAGAGAGAGAGAGAGTCTCGCTACTATACTTTTATGAGTATGATCGTTTTCGTGTTCATAAGTAGTTTTAGATGATAAAGCTTCCAAATTGACGATCCATATCGTTAAACATTATGTAGAGCATTCAAAACTTTTAGAAATTAAATTTCATAATTTTTTGACATTATTTACCTTGTGATCAAAATGTCACAAAAATGATAATTTTTAACAGCTGGTATGGGATACTTGCTAGTTTAACGGTGTAAAAGAATTGGAATAGGTTCAGTTTTTGATAGAAAATTCTATTCACTACCTAGATAAAGACCAATAACTCTGATCTTAAATTGAAGTATCCAATCATCCATTTTTAGAACGTCGTTCGATTTTTATCATTTATTTTGTACCCGCTTGATGGACTTTATTATGATTTCAAAAAGTGACAAAAATTTTTTTAGAAGTTTCAAATTCTCTAAATCATATTAACAGAGTAGATCATCGATTCGAAAGCTCCATCTTCGAAACAACTTTTGAGTACAAAGGGCTTTATACTCATAAGAGTATAGTAGCCCTACTCTGTATATATATATATTTTAGAGCCAATTTCTCCTCAATTTCTCTTTATCTCTCACCCTAACCACCATCAATATTGATCAATAGTTAGGAAGTTAGGAGCACAAGAGCTGCTATACTTCTAATAGTACAGTAGCCCCTACTCTCTCTTTCTCTCTCTCTCTATATGATTGGGCTATAAGTATATATTTTAGAGCTCAATCTGTCTACCTTTAGTAAAAATTATTTAAAATAAAATTATTATTTGTAAATAGTAAAAATTTTTGCCAAATATGGCTAAGGGCAATTTCGGAATAGATTATACTTTGTTGTCCGAACTACTTAATTTTATAAATTGAATCAAACATAGTAATGCCATATACGTTGCAATCTAGCATTATATTACTGAATTAAACAAAACACACTAATGCAACATCAATAGTAATCTCATTCAGAAATCCAAGATATCTAGATATGTCCAAATAACATGTAATGTTACATAACGCGAACCAAATGCGCACTTAAGGTAAAGAATTAACCAAATCCCAAGTATATGTACTAGGACTAAATCGGATTTGAATTGATTAGGTTCTAAATATATTTATAAAAGTCCTATTAGGTCTGAATTCACCCTAAGGTGAAAGATAGCTAAATCTAAAAAGTATGTATTAAGAACAGTCGAATTTGATTTAAATTAAACTCTAATTATATATATTGGAGTCTAATTGTCACGCCCCGGGGTCCCTTTTAGGCTAAAACACAGCGGAATTTTTTTTTAGATTTTTTTTTGAAAACCTGACCCCAGGGTATACCAGANTTTCTCACAGAAAATTCTAAATCTTCTATTTTCGCTCCGATTTCAGTACAGGTCATTCCCAACCTATATTTCACTTCTCTAAATCCAATAAAAATAGTATCTCATACTATTTTTATTTATTTTTATTTTTATATTTAAATCCGGTATATTACATTACACCGCAACCTCACCGGAACCATTTAATGTACACCGTAACTTCATATTTTTAGAAGTCCGGTACCTTACACATTACCAACAACAAGATGGAAACAAAACACAAGAACCAATCCGACCAATAACCCTATAATGCACTAGAATGCACAAATAGACCCGACATCACGACTGTACACTACCCAGAACAGACACACCGCACTAACAAGGAACCCACAAAAGGTCAAAACATCCACCTAGGTAACTCCACCTGGAAAAACTATCCAACATAGCTCAAAAGAATGCACCCAGTGCCTGCGGATTGACCAGCAACAACTTTCAAGTCCCGTGTTGGAGGTGGGGCGATAACAATACCAGTAGCAGTCTGATGACACCTCACTGCTCAGAACTAGTCCGCTCACTGTCCCCACTCCTAACACCAAAACAAGCACATGCCATAACCTGTAGCACAAGAACACGAGGTAATAAACACGAATCAACCCTCGAACCTACCAGCTCGATAACCTCGAGACTAAATCTCGTAT
>NW_017893509.1:11884-18435 GCF_001540865.1 Ananas comosus
CGAATTTCGCCGCAAAACGCACCGAAATTGACTCCTCGATTTCCGCGAAGGCTAAGGGATCATGGACAATCAGTCCAGAGGTCACCACACACACACATGCACTGCCCACAGTAGCCACAAGGTGTACAGATGCATAAAAGTCCCTCTAATTACATAAAATCCCATCATTTTATGTAATTAGAGCAATCAAGCGGCTCGTTCACGCAAACCGAGGACTCCCAAAGTCTGCAGAGACACGTACTGACAGGTCTCGACGTACCGGAGGTCGTGCTCATGATCCGGAGGACAACGGCTCGTTGTGGGAAGCGCGGGAGCAACCCGAAGGTTCAGCGAATAGCGCGCAGTCAAGGGAGATCGCGCCGAACAGGACTAACCGGACACTGCTGATCCAAAATAAGGTGAGAACCGTGATCAGCACTGACCAGCGGTCACCGTGCTCACCTCCGGAGGCATCGGAACAGCCTCGGATCGCCGAAAAAGCACGCACAATCACAAAACAACAGCCAAAAAGGCTCCATAGGGTCGACACCGCAAAAACAGCGGAACGGGGCCTTCCCGACAGAAACCAAGGTGAGAACGATGATCAACAAATTGCCAGGATCATCATGCTCCCTTCCGTAGAGATCGGGGTGGCTCGAGAAGCTCGAAACAGTAAACCATCCTAACTAAGCACTATTTCGAGCTTGGCCGGAGCAAGCTTGCTCCGGCCGGCTTCCGGCGGCACGGCGACGCGCTCGGAGGCCAGGGATAGGTGCGGGGGAGGTGAGGAGTGAGGTGCTCACCTCAGTTGGCGGCGAGGAGTGGCGGCGGCGACGGCGGAACCAACCCAGCCCGCACCAGGTTCGGCTCGGGTTCCAAGGGTAGCTTTGGCCAAGGCGGCGGCCGGGGCGCTCAGGGACGGTGGTGGAGGGTTGAAGGAGGTCGGAGAAGTGCCTCGGGTGCAGCCTCGAGCAGCGGCGGTGTAAGTAAGTGAATTCTCGAAACTCGAGGATTAGACTTCGGCCAGAATCGACTAGTTGTCGAGTGCGTAGGCTTCGGAAAGTACGAAGGTGTTTATAATGCATAAAGTGCATTAAGGAAGGGTCCGCGGGAGCACCAGTGCAAAATCTGCACTGGAGCAGAAATGCTCTCGGGGACCGGTCCCTGGTAGGAAGGGACCGGTCCCATCAGGCTGGGTTGGCGGGAGGTTGTGATGCAACCGGTCTCTGGTGAGGAGGAAACGGTTCCCGAACGTTGGCCCAGCGAGAGAAGCCGAAATTTGGCTAAGTCCCGAAGATGTTGCTCTCGGGAACCGGTCTCTCGGACAAGGACCGGTCTCCCGGGGACCGGTCTCTCAGGCAAGGACCGGTTCCCGAACGCGAAAATCCCTCCGCTTGAAATGGCAGCCTTCAGGGACCGGTCTTCCCGAGCTGGGACCAGTCCCTCGCTGCGAAAATGCCTAGAGAGGGCTGATCATACAGGTGAAAAGTTGAGGGGGCTATTTGCAAAATAGCCTTTATTAGAGGTGGGGGACCCCTCTCTCTCACTCTCAGCTGCTCTCTCTCTCTCTCTCTCTCTCTCTCACATTCTTTCCCTTTCTCTCTCTAGGAAAGAAAAGAAAAGAAAGAGAAGAAGGAAAAGAAGAAGAAGAGGAAGGAGAAGAAAGGAAGAAAGAAGAAGAAAGAGAAGGAGAAGACTAAGAAGAAGAAGAAGGAGACATTTTCTTCTCTCCCTCTCCCTCAAGCTTGAAGGAGTCTTGAAGAGAGGTAAGCTCTAAACCCCTTTAATGGTGTTTTTAGGTGTTTGGAGTTTTATTGCTTAGAATTGGTTCAAATGGAACCTATTAGGGATAAATAGAAGGTCCGAGCTCGAAATCGAAGCTCGCACCACGGATTTCTCCGTTGTTGAGACCTAGGGTTTGGAATTGGGTTTTTGGTAAATCTAGGGTTTTGATCTATTTTAATGGGTCGTAAACCTAATTGCTAGGTCTCTGAACGCGTCGGCGAAGACGGTTTGCCGATCCGACGAGCGGGTGCGGAGTTATCGCCGAATCGGGTACTCGAGGGCTCGCTTTGCCCCGAGGAGTTTAGGCGGCGTGCAAGAACCGCAACGTCGGGTTTTCTATCATCGCGGCATCGCCAAGAGGTGGGTGGTGTCCATCCCGAAGCAATCGGGCTCCCTCCTATGTCTTAGTACACGTCGATTCTTGCATCTTGTGTTATTGCATTATAGGATTAGTATGCATTGCCTTTCCTTATGTTTTTCCTTGAGGATATCGTAGTGTATATTGAATATTTGATATATTGGATTGATAAGGATTGGGTCGAGATTGTGAATCCTATAATTTAGAGAAAATGATGAACAATGAACGAGTGGCATCTAGTCAATAGTAAACCATGAACGAGTGGCATCTAGTCGATAGCGAACAAACGGACAATCTAGTTAATAGTGTATGTGACACCTATGGACTATATGATGATTGTGATTTTAGAGGACAGGGTATCCTCAAGCTTAGAGGATTGGATCATGCTCACGGTCNGAGGCCTCCGTGCTTCTGAGCCGTTTTCGATGATGGAATTTTCGAATCGACGATCGACTCCGTTAGACTTTATCTAGCGTATTTGAAGTTTCTCGAAAATAATTTTTGTGATTTTTCGATATCATTTACCTAGCAATTAAAAGGATTCAAAATCAATAATTTTTAACGGCTGAAAATAAAAATTCTATAAAAAGTGGTGATATAGCACTAAAATTTTCGATCAGAAATATTGATCTTGTTGTAGATAGTATAAAGAATTTTATATCAAAATTTTATCTAATTTGAATACTTCTATGCCGTTAAACTTGAAAACGGCAGATATCAACCATTAAAAATTATTGATTTTGACCCCTTTTGATCACTAGGTAAATGATGTGAAAAAATCACAAAAATTATTTTCTAGAAACCACAAATACCCTAGATCAAGTCTAACGGAGCCGATCGTCGATTCGAAAATTCCATTATCGAAAACGGCTCAGGAGCACGTAGGCCTCCGTGCTTCTGAGAGCACAAAGTCCTGCTCTCTCTCTTTCTCTCTCTCTCTCTCTCTTTCTCTCTCTTTCTCTCTATATATATATATATAGTGTAGATGTCACGCCTCGAGCCCAATCCTTTTGGCCGGTTCGAGCGCGTCGAACAGACGCAGAACGGACAGAGCCTCCCCTGTCCGCCCAAGGCTCAACAACAGGTACGGATAGAGTATAAAAATTGCATAAGCGGAAGCATACACATTGGCTTGCACGAGGGCAAGCGATGGCCAATAGTGAAAGTAACAAACTACACTTAGAAAATCATTTATATTTTTGCATCATTTCTTCTCTTTACATTACATGATCTTAAAATATAAGTCTTGAATTGAAATATAAAGTATCTTATACATCATTCATTTAATATGTTCATAATACTAAAATCATCGAAATACAAAAGATGATAACTAAAGGGTATGTAACTAGACCAAAATGTGTAACCAACTCGGGTGGTCTCTATCTAGGGCGCGATGCCCTTACCGCGAATGTCCGCCGGCTCGCTCGGTCCTGGCTCTGTGGAAATAGTGGGGTGAGAACTACAACAAAGTTCCCAGTGGGTTCGGCAACCGACCACGCCGACTTTCCCACTAGGTCTAAATCAGGCATAATAGAAGAAAAGATATATAAATAGTAACCGAACTATCCAAATGCAGCTAATATGCCTGAACAATAATTAATGCAATGCTCAATAATATGCTCATGATGAATGCATGGTCACAATCTTGTTGCTCAATCTCTTAGCTAACCCATAGGTTTCGCTCTCAACAACTCACGAACTCAAATCCCAGTATCGGGGAGGCTACTACACCCAACGGGACCGTCCTCTGGGTAGGCTACTACACCCAGTGATGATAACTCCGGAGCATATCGCCCGAGGGGGAGCTACCACCCTCGAGTAAGGACTTACAGGCGAGTATGATCCAATCTTTAACTCTAAGGATGTCAAGTTCAATTCATTCCTTAACTATAAGGAAACAATACATATATGACCCTTAACTCTAAGGTTGTTATGTCATAATGTCGCTATCATACTTTTACTTACATTCTTTACTTTCACTAGTGTCATATACACTACTATGTTCCTGTACACATGACACACTTGTTTTCTAAGTGTTCCAACTCTAGCATTCTCGACTCATTATTGTCACTTTCTACTTCTACGTCAAGATGTCACATTTGTTTACTAAGTCCACTAAGTTCTTGTCACTTGTCATGCATAAATAGGCTTTATAAAATTCTCATATTCTTGCTAGTAACTCATATGCATTTGTACTCACAACATGCAATGAAATGTTCACATATAACCCTGCTCTGAAATTTTATGCTCAATACACATATGCTCAAATATGACACTTTAGACATAAAAGGAATTCCGAGGTCCTCGGATTGCACGACCCACCTTAGATGGTTGAGAGGATACTACGGTGAATTTCTCCGGATTTTTGAAGCCCTACTTTTTCGCCTGCGACAAAACGAAGCCAAATTAGGCCTTTTCAAAATAACTTTATCTAAACCTTTTCGTAACGTTAAACGGAGTTGTCCCACGCGTTGGGAATACCTCCAATTAGGTTTCTACAAGGTCAATTTGCCTTAGAAACACTTGGAGGCAAAAGCCCCAAATTTGGTGCCCTAATGCCACCATTGGCTCAAACCTAGGTTTTGATCTCTAAAACAAGCAAAAGAGAACTTATCCAACACCTAGAAGTTCATCTAGAACCATCCAAACCAATTCTAGGGCTTAGAATGCAAACTCTAAAAATCCACCATTAGAGCACATGAGGAAAACTAGGGTTCTCATGTGTTCTAAGTCATTACTAGGTTTATATACTCATTAGAAGATCAAAATCTAGTTTTTTTAGGACATAAATCCAAACCCTAGCCTAGGTTTTCATGAAAACCTCACCTTGGCCCAAAGCTCACCAATATCCACCTTGTAGGAGAGTTCTAGATCTTCTCCAAGCTCCAAAACCCTTCAAAAATCCTTCTTCTCCTACTCCTCCTTGCTCCTTGGAGAGGTTTCTAGAAAGAGAAAGAGAGAAATGAGAGGGAGTGGGGTGTGGGCTGTGAAAGAGAGAGGGGAGGGTGTTTGGGGTATTAACATGTTGTAACAATTACAAATAAACCCTCCAATTCTTTCTATTTGCAGCAGATTTCATTGTTGCTGCCAACCAAAGTGTACCGGTACATATTATTCTGTCACCGGTTACATGACTACGTAGAGAGCAAACCTGAGAGCAACTCTCTCGGTTTCGTAACATCTGTACCGGTACACTTTCATTTTGTACCGGTACACTTGTCTGTACTGGTGACAACTTGATGGTTGTACCGGCACACATTGCCCGGACTTATTTTTTGGCTCCGTTCGATTCTATTTCGCTTCGATCGATGCCAAAACCCTTCTAACACTTCTAGAACTCATTTTAACCCTTCCAACATTGTTGGAATGCTAAATGGGACTTGCCCAACTATTTCTTTCGCATTGTTCACATTTTAAATCGCGCCGAGCGTTGCTAAAACTTGCTTAACACCCTCGGGACTCGACTTTGACCCTTCCAACGTTTTTGGAATGTTAACTAGAGTTTGTCCATCCATTTCTCTCGGCACTTTAACCAATTTGGCTAAAGGTCGATAATCGCTATTGAGGTTTCAATACGTTACAGTAGAGCTACTATGTTATCGAAAGTATAAATGTCACGCCTCGGGACCCAGCGGAAGCCCGCCGGCGCGTGCCCAGACCCGCCATACGTCTAAAATATATAAGGCGTCTACAACAATTATGATAAATAAAGTAAGGATAGAAGGATATCTAGGAGTATCAGAATATAGTACAACTAGAATCTACCACAAGGTAAGGTAAACAGAAGGCTAACATCCACTAAAATAAAACCATAAAGTAGTACAACAAAATCTAAATACAAGTACTAAATTTAATACAATGGTGGTCTCTATACATGGTAACAAAACTCTCCCTCACCAAAACACAAAAAGAGAGCAAACTACCTAGGAGCAAAAGCAAGTTCCGCTATCTAACTACGCGACCCTAGGGGTGGCAATCCAGCTCGCTATTCGCGAGCTAGCTCGTGTTCGGCTCGAAATGAGTTCGAGATCGAATCGCTTGTTTAATAAATGAGCCGAACACGAGCTAAATTTTTCAGCTTGTTTAATAAACGAGCTAAACACGAGCTGGGGTCAGCTCGCTCATGTTCGGCTTGATAACAGTTCGAATACATATATTTTATATTTATATATATAAATAAATAAATTATATATAAAAAATATAATTTTTTTTATTATTTAATTTTTAGTTTAACCTAAAATATAAAGCCCAACTCAATTATAAAAAGGTCATTTATATGTAAGTTTCAACTATTAGATTAAAGTCAAATGGGTAAGATTTCATAAATTTATTTTCTATACATATCCTTCATATTTCTTTTAACTTGTTGTTCATGAGCCAGCTCGTGTTCGGCTCGTTAATAAACGAGCTGAACATGAGCTGAATTTTT
>NW_017893509.1:18455-23407 GCF_001540865.1 Ananas comosus
CACAAGTCGCTCGTGTTCGGCTCGTTTACACCCCTACGCGACCCCCTTGCTGCGATCCCGCGCCTCCACCGGTGTTGAAGGCTCTGAAAGGAAACCATAAAATAGGGGCATGGGAACTATTAAATAATAGTTCCTAGTGGGCAATTACTGACTTCAGTGAAATACGCCACTAGGCCCAAAAGCTGAAAAGGGGTAAGTACAAGTATGAAATGAACTATAAGCTACTAACATAAAAGCTTACTATAATATGATATCTCTACTTAGCATGAATTTGCATAAGTTATAAAGCTACTGTAACATGAATGTCCAAGAGTATAACTAACATAATGTCCACAAGCTAAATAGTAAAATGTCATTGTTTACTATTCTAGTCAATGTCCACTCGGTATATTAAGTCACCAGTGTTTCAATCCTGTAGGATCTACCCGTGGGTAGTCCGGCCTGCGCCGTGCCTAATGGCCCCGTAGTAGTTAACATTTCAACTCTAGGAATGAGCCTCCCCTACGGCATCCCATTTCGGCGAGCATGTGTCACGATGGCTATCTCCTGAGTGCCGGCTTGTAGGGAGCGACCCTCACAAGCATGTGAGAATGAGCACAATGGCAAGCAAGCGTAAAAGTCCGTCTCAAGTCTCAAGTCATCATGTCTAAAATATGGAATAAAGCAAGTGTCTCAATGGCCTATCAGTATGTCATCATGTCTAAAACATGGAATGCAGTTGATGTCCAAATGACCTATCACTATGCCTCTATGTTGCAGTTTCACAGTTTACTAGTCCAGGTGCCTCTTTATGGCACTTTTGTCCACTAAGTCCAAGCATGAGTTTTATGCTTAAGAGTACATAAGTTATTTTCATCATATAAGACATGTTTCCAACTTGCAAGAAAGAATACTTTTCATATACATGCATAATACACATAATGCTCTACTATATAGAGTTGAATTTTCATGATACATAGCACATACATTTTAAGTATTCTAAAATTCATAATAATCCTATCTAGCATGAATATGCACGCATCTCGATGATACGACAAGTATAAAACACATAGGAGACATTTCTTCCATATTTTATGAAGTCAAACCCACCGTGACTCTCGCAACTATTCGTTTCGCCAAACGAAGTTACCCACTACTCTCTTAGCACCCTAAAGGTAAGGAAAAGAGAGATACACGAACGTTACGAACAATCCTAAGATTGATCATTAATCAACTCAAGCAAAATGGCGAAAACTCACTGAATGCGAAGGAAACTCTCTCGATCTCCAAATGGGAGTTAGAGTCCTTCTAATCCAACATAAACAAAGGTTCTAAGCCCATCAATTGAGATCAAAAAGCCTCAAATCAAAAATCCCCATTACTAACCCTAATATGCTCAATCTAGGGTTTCAACGCAAGAAATCCTCTAAATCATGAATCTAAAGAAAGAACCATGATACTAACCTCAAGGGAAGCTCTAAATAAAGTTCAAAGTGACCTAGGGTTGAAGGTTGATCCTCTATCAAGCTCCAATTCCGAAATCCAAGCTTCTCCCATGGTGGAATCTAACAAAAAGGAAGGAAAAGCAAAGAAGAGGAGATCAAAACTTGCTAAAATCCATCAAAAATGGAGAAAAAATCAAAAAGGAGAGGGCTCACCTTGATCTCCACAGGTTAGGGTTCAAAAGAGCTCTCTAAGGGGGCTGGGGTGATATATATAGAGTTTGCAATAATTGCAAAAACACCTATCAACAAAAACAACCTTCTCTGCAAAGTGTACCGGTACACGGGAAAGTGTACTGGTACAAACCTAGTGTACGCGCGAACCCGAGGCTCGGGTTGGCAGAAAATCCCAAGTGTACCGGTACAACCATCAAGGCGTACCGGTACAAATCCTGTACCGGTACAACCATCAAGGCTGTACCGGTACACAGCCCTGCTGAGACTAACCCGAGAGCAGACCCAACAATCCAACCTTTTGGATTTCGGTGCTAAGTTTTAAACCTCAATTCTCGGGATACGAGGCATAGGTCGGAGCACTGTTTACGACCCTCTAGAATATCTGAAAAAACTCGGAACACTGATCAAACACTCGAACCTCGCAATTTGCAAAGGTCCAGTGTGCTACAATAAAGTAGTTGGTGCGTCCAATTTTTTAGCCCTTGGATAAAAAATTCTACCGTTTGGATGATAGCGGTCCCCTTAGGGTTGAGTGGTCCCCCTAGGGTTGAGTGGTCCCTATTGGTTAATAATATTAATCTAATGGTTAGAAATGATCAATGGGGTTGATCTAAGGGCTAAAAAACCGGAAGCACCAGCCACTTTATGCTTCCGATAGCATAGTAGCTCTACTATATATATATATGATATAATATTATTATATATATAATATAATTAGGCTTATTATACTATCTAATAGTTACTCGTTGCTACCGCTACTTATATCCTTGTTTTCGATCTTAAGTTGTTCAAATTAACCGATCTCATTACCGTTAAAATATGATCTAAGCATATATGACAATTTTTAGAAATAAAATTGTTAGTTTTTTTCGACATTCGTTTACATATAGTAAATAAATTATGTCAAAATGGACACGTAAATTTAGAATAACTTTAAAATTGAGCGATAGACTTTTAAAGTTCAGATCAAGAATGTTATACCTTAATCTAGATTAGTTTAAAGTATTTTTCTAATCAAAATTTGATAGAAATATACGATTCTCTGCTGTAACCTATAAACTCCAAACTTTGCCATAAGTGCATTGAAAAATTGACCGAATTGAAATAGTTTGATTCATAAAGTAACTATAGTCGAAAAATAATAAAATTTCTATTTCTAAAACTTTAATACTCATAGATCATTTTTTAACGGTGTGGATCGTTGATTTGGAAACTCTAAGATCGAAACAAGATTCATAGTATCGGAGCTCCGGGTACTTTAGATGTATAGAAACTACTCTATAATATATATACGAGAAGAAGAGTTCAGCTAGAATACTCAAAGCACTAAGGGTTATTGGTGCTTTGAGTTTTTAGTCATTGATTGGAGCAGAGGTTAGTGGTATGGAAATATTTGATCCAAATTTGTTAGTAAACAAAAGAGTAGATACAAGGGCTAGAAACTCGAAAAAGCCACAAAGAGTCTAGTGCTTTTAAGAGTATTCTAGCTCAATTCATATATATATAGTATATATATATATTATATATATAATAGAATTATTGCACAAGAACCAGTAAAAAAAAAAGAACATTTGAATGAATAAGATGTAAGATGCATATCTAGTATAGGAGTGTACAAGTAGAATTACTAGTATTTTTATGTTACTAGTATTTTTCCTGTCTCATTTGGGTATGGGTTGGATATTATTTCTAGTGCCAAATCAGGCCTGGCCCTGGCCCAGGCACGGCTCAGCTCTTTCTTTAGATATATATATGGATATGTTATATACGTGCGCAGTGATGTGATTTTTGAGATAGCTAATTGAGATATCTCGCCATGTGATGATTAGGTCATAAGATAAATAATTTGCTAGGTAAAATATTCTATTTTATTATATTACAGCTTTTATGGCCTTCAAAAAGGAGCCAAAACTTAATTCGTAGCTCACAATCACAAGAAAAAAAAAATATAGTATAGAGATTATTACTGCCTATATCCAATAATAACTTATTTGATAGGAAGATATTTTTGTGTAGTAAAAAGCGTGGTGTTTAATTTTTATTTGTTAAAATATCTTGGCATCCATGATTTTTGTAGGATAAGGTGATTTAGGTTTTTATTTAGATGTATGAACATTTTATTTGGTATATATTTTTCGATTTACTAATGTTTAATTTGGTATTGAGGCCTATCTAACCCTATTAGATAAAATGGAGTTAGGAAAAAACATATAGAGATATGTTTCTGCATTCTCATCGCGATATGCGGAACGCAATATTACGTACGGAAGCAAACATGATATTTTTCTAACGTACTTTCCCACCGCAGGTAACTCAATCTCCCTACAATTCCAAACGAAGCTTAAGAAATATGTAGTAGTTGGTTACGTCAAATTTTTCGGAATAAGATTAATTACTTCGTAGTTAAAATATTTTATCATACCAAATGATGGATGTAATTAAAGATTTTTTTAGGAGAAAAAAAAATCAAGCTTTTATTTTTCAATTACGCAAGAAAATTTTCATACCAAATAAATTATCAACTATCTAATTATGGCATCCAATCAACCAAGTCCTTCTTATCTTTTACTGAAAAGTAAATTTAATATTTATTTTAAGTATTTGCTCATACTCTTATCTATTAAATATTACAATTTTCTACATTAAATCAAAGAGATATATCGAAAAATATATTCGTGTATTCAAATAGTGTTTAAAGCTCTGGTTACATGTCTAAATAAGTTAACAAAGAATATTAACTAACTTATTCGGTACGTATAAGGCTTTTCTATTAGGATTGTAACTAAAGAATTTGATTTTTTGATGAATTCAGAAATCTTTTCATCCATGATATGATCGGATAATATATTTTTTTTGTTAGATAATTTATCTTATTTTGAAAAAAAAAGTTAAATGCCAAATATAATATTCCATTAATTCTTCATTCTCCACTAACAGAAGAAAATTTTTCCCACCGGAGAAAAAGAAAAATATGGGATAGTTTGATCTGGTCCAGTGGGCCAGGGCTATAGAATAAAACGCCGGTAGTGACACCCAGATGGTTGCTAGTTTTTGTACCGTAGAGGAGGGTAATTTGATAATCGAAATTTTGCTCTCAATGTGCTTGTATTTATTTAAAGAAGGATAATATTTAATATATCTATAGAAAACTTGCTTACAAAAATATATCTCAATGATTTGATACTTTTAAAAGCATAGGAGCTAAATTATATATATATATATATAGAATTAGGCTACTATACTATCTATAGTACCGAGCTCCGGTACTATAGTGTTTGTTTTCGATCTTAGGGC
>NW_017893509.1:24425-36506 GCF_001540865.1 Ananas comosus
AGAGAGAGATTTGTATTTTACTGTAGTTGTGTAATCAGGATCGTATATTGGAACCCGCTAAGATCGAAAAAGCAAATACTCATATCGTGACGGAGCTGCGGTAACTATAGGTATATATAGTCCGAATGTCGTAGATATTATCAATATATTAAGTAATATATATATATAATCGTATATATATATAATAATATATATATATATTAGTATATTTAGTGGTGATTTTTAATCAAATTCGCTTAAGAATATCTCTGTTTTTTCTAGAGTTTACTTATTGATTAGATTTTAGAAAGATATCTTTGATGATTTTAAGAATAAATTAAAAATTTAATAGTTGTGAGAGATAAATAAAAGAAGTTTTTTTTACAAAAATTTTAATATCAAATCATCATTACTGTGGTTTTACATTTTCTTACTTTAATACTCTGCGATTTAAAGTATATCAATTTAGTACTATATGGTTTTATTTTATTTTTTCATCAACTTTTCTGTTAACTTTTTGTTAAATCATATATAAAAAAAGTCAGATACTCTATCTGTAGTTTATAGAATATTTATTTTAGTACTTTTTAGTTTTAATTTTATCACTGATTTAATGAAAAAAAAATATTAGAGAGGATAACAAAAAAAAATTAAAATTACATAATAGGAAAGTAATATATTTTAAATTAAAAAAATAATATTAAAATTTTTTTTTTAATTAATTAATCATGAAGTGTGTTCTCACTAGAGAGGGAGGCTAATGTCAAGTGGACGTGAGATTGGGAACGTAACGGAAGGGGCAATTCTTGTACGTAGACAATCGCAGCACGCAATTTGTCCACGTCCCAAAACGTGAGACAACCCCACCGACATCAAACGTGTAATACGGACTGCCGCCAGACTGCCACCAGCGCAGATCGCAAAAAATTTAGGAATAATTGCCGATGTAGCTTTCAAAATTTTTAAAATATTTTATTTATTTATTTTTTCATTTCAATATATTTTTTATATGTTTCTGAGTTATTTCAAAATATTTCAACAGTTACCGTCCATTAAATTGAATTAAATATGAGTTAAATATTTACCACAGTTTCAAAAATTAAAATACTATTTTTGCCCTTAACTTAAGGATAAATAAAAAATATTAGTGATAGTAGAAAGTTATATTTGAAAATACTAAAAAGTAAAATATTTTTGTGTCCCTAACTTAAGAGTAAATAAGAAAAGTCGGTGATAATAGAATGGTATATTTGAAAGGACAAAACAGTAATTTTATAAAGATAATAGAGTTTATTAATATATTTTAACAATAAGGATATATTAGAAATAAGATGGAATGTAAAAATAATATTTTCAATATTAGCATTCTCAGAAAGTCGAAAACTTTTTAGGAATATATAAGCAACTGCCCAAAAAATTTAATAGTTGATGTCTGAAGTTTTAAATTCGAATTCTAATTAATTCATATTTTTAGAGCGAAACGTGTAAGTTCTAACAAATCAATCAGGCATAGTCGAAAGTCGTTTAACCATGGAAACCCTCCGTTTAATTTTGGATAATAATACTTCAAAATTTAATTATTTTACATCTTTAATTAAATTTATTTTTAAAAAAGTAAAGTATTTGTTTGAATTTTCAAACTATAAAACTGGTGACACTTTATTTATAATTTTTAGTTTGAATTTTCAGAATTACTATATTCAAATTTTACAATCTAATTTAGTTAGCTAAATAGTCAATATTTAGCTAGTTAAATTTGGTGTTGGGACTTAATTGTAATATAATTCAAAAAATTTGAGTAAAAAATTATAACAAATTAAAGTTTGAGAATCAAAAGGTCACCCATCTCATAGTTTGAGAACTAAATGATGAGTAATTTATTCTAAAAAATGAACAAAACAAATAGCATGTTATTATTTTTTTTTTTTAGAAAAGGAAAAAATCTTGACTAAATTTTGGCTTCACCGAATCGCTTATTTTATTTTTAAGAATACCAATAAAACAAATCAACCAACAAAAATAAAAAAAAAATAAAGAAATCAAAGTTCTAGAATCTCGGAAATTTAAGTCGGTTATTACATAGTTATTTAAACCTTAAAAATTTATTATTTGATGTTAAACTTTTAAACCTTTGTAATTGACTAGCTAAGCCTATTACTTTATTAATTTCAAAGCATAATAAAGAACACACACCAGGAATATAAAACAACATTCTTGATATCAAAATACAGTCTCGTGGTAAAATTAGATTTTAACATTTGATAATTAAAAATTAAAATTTATAACTATGGTTAATTTTATTTATTATACATAACATTTGGTAGAATCAAGGAGGCTTATCTGTATCGTTGACATATATATATATATATATATATAGTAGGACTACTATACTATTATGAGTATTGGGCCCTTCGTACTCATAAGTTGTTTTCGATGATGGAGCTTCCGAACCGACTATCCACTCCGTTAAATATGATCTAGAGTATTTGAAAGTTCTAAAAAATAAATTTCGTAATTTTTCGAAATCATAATAAAGTCCATCAAGCGGGCATAAAATGAACGGTCAAAATCGAACGATGTCTTAAAAATGGATGATCGGATCCTTCAATTTAAAATCGGAGTTATTGATCTTTATCTAGGTTGTGAATAAAATTTTCTTTCAAAAATTCAACCTATTTGGATTCTTTTGCACCGTTAAACTAGCAAGTATTCCATACCGGCCGTTAAAAATTGTCAATTTTGTGAGCTTTTGATCGTAAGGTAAATGATGTTGAAAAATTATAAAATTTGATTTCAAGATGTTTCAAATGCTCTAGATAACATTTAACGGTGTGGATCGTCGATTCGGAAGCTCTATCATCGAAAACAACTTATGACTACGAGGGGAATCGTACTCATAATAGTATAGTAGTGTAAGGACTGAGATTTTGACAGTGCAATTAGACTCTCTGTTGACGATGTTTCTGTGTGTAATTTAATTACATAAGCACTCGTCAAGTTTCAGGAGAAAATGAGCTAAAATGGAGAAGATACGCGATTTTTAGTTTTTACTTAAGTGAATAGTAACTCTTATTTTCTGGAGAAGCCATGGAGTAGAGTTGGCTTTCGGCACGTATCGGACTCCGTTCATAGCGATCCAATAGCTCGTTTCGACCGGTTCAGCTATTCTGGAACCAATGGCATTAACGGATTTCAGATCTGACCCACGGTTTTCGAGAAAAAAGGGATTTTATAGAAAAGAGGGTTTTCGCTCTTTGCTGTTCTTGCATAATGAGACTCCTCGTGCTCTGTGTATGTGACCTAGAGTAAGGTGAGTGATGTTACATGTACCTACTAGTGGTAGGAGATTCAAATTTGAATTTGAATCTAGGATTTAGTGGGATTACACATTGGTATATGTGTGTGGTTTTTTTGGAAATTGGAGAGCGGACGGGTTTCGTCGCGAATCCGTGACCGATCGATGTGAATCAAAATCGTAGGTTTATTGTCTCCGTTGTGCTGATCGCACTAGTGCAATCCGTTCGCAAATCTGACAGACGGATCTACGGGAAACGCGAAAAGTCCGCTGAGGGGTCAAATTGGCAAAACGGATAAATCGCGAAGAGACCCTATATTTTATGTGCCGAATCGCGTGAGATCGGACGTGGAGGTGCGTATGTGTAAAATACGCGCGCTGTGAGGGACTTGACAGAGAATATTATCCCTGGGAGGACTATCTTGCAAAATGTACATATGTATATAGTAGTTGCACTAGGGTTTCATGAGGAAACCCTAGCTTTTGGCCTTCTCTTTAGCCGAACTGAACCCTAGCCGCCCCACCTGCATCCCTGCCCAACCGTGCGCGCGCCCTGACCGCCGGCAAGCCCCTCCGGCCACCGGAAAACCCTTCCGCACTACCCTCTCCCTTCCTCTCGGCCAACCACTCCACCACATTGTGGTTGGGGTCTCAAGGAGTCATCTAAGTCGGAGCGCCACCATCCCCTGGCCGAGACCAACGTCCGGTACCATCGCCGGACGTTTTCGCCGTCAGCACGCGCCGTTGGAGCCAGCTGAGCAAGCTGCGGCCAGCTCTGGTCAGCCCAGACCGAGCAGGCTCGATCTCGGGTTTCGCGTGCGGCCACCGCCCCCTATCGGCCACGCCGCCTTCTGGCGACATCCCGCTCGCCGCCGCCCGCCGCCGCGCCGTCCCGGAGCGCCGACGGAGCCGCCCTAGCTCCTTACGGCCAACCGCGATCACCCAGACCGAGCCTGGGTGATCTCGGCATCCGCGTGGCGCCGCTGCTCCCCGCCGGCAGTGCCGCCCTCCAGACACCTCCGGCGACCTCCGGCGTTCATCCCCGGACGTCCCCGAAGCCATCGGCCGCCGCTCTTCCACTCTGCGACCGTCCAGAGCTGGTGCGGGCCGAGGCCGAGCCACCTCGGCCACCGCACGACGCCACTGCCCACGGAGGGGCGCACTATGATGCCCTCGGCCTCCGGTGCTGGATCGACGTCGCCCCGACCTCCTCCGGCCGCCGCCTTGCCGCCGTCGCCCTTGAACCCGAGAGCAGCTTGGCGGATTGGATCGCAGCCGCTGCGCCACCGGCCGCCTCCCGCCGCTGGCCAGCACCTGCCCTGGACACCATCGACCGGCCGCGCTCGTCCCCGGTCGGACCGCCCGCCGTCCGGCCGCCGCTGGCCAGCCCTAGCTCTGCCCTGGCCGGTAAGCAATGTTTTTGCTGTTCTGCGCATTGTTTCGGTTTGGGATCAATGTTCCGACGACCTGAGGCTGTTCTGATGCCTCCGGAGGTGAGCACGGTGATCGTCGGTCAGTGCTGATCACAGTGCTCACCTCATTTAAGGTCAAAGACCCCCGGATGAGTGAATTTGAAGCATTTTTAGTTTCAGCGCACAGTTTCGCTGAAGTTCGCGTCGCTCGCGCTCTTGCCGCAGTGGCCGGAATTGCTCCGAAAGGTGAGCACGGCCTCCAGCATGCCGAGACCTGTCAGCGGGTGTCTCGGTTTGGCTGATTGACCCTCGGTTTGTGTTGTCGGGCAATAACCTCGGAAATCATATGAAATAATGTGATTTTAGGTAATCGGGAGGGTTTTTCCACAATTGCACTTTTTGTGGTCGCTGTTGGCAGTATGTGCGGACAGTGGGTGACCTCTGGACTGATTGTCCAAGGCCCCAGGCCTTTTCGGAGATCGAAAATAGATTTCTTGTGCGTTCGTCGGCAAAATCCGCGGACGAAACGTGTTTTCGGTTCGGAATTATTCCGACGGTGCCTCGTGATAAATTGTTATATCGTTGAGCCTTGTTGGCTAGTCACCCACATCGTTTTGAGGGTTCGGAAACGACGAGTGAGCGACGGTGGGTTCCAGTGTCAAATTTGACACTTCCGGGAACCCGGATCGGAATGATTATCCGGTGATAATTGTTTCAATGTGAGGCGGTGTTTTTGCTGCCATGTCACACGAATATATATGTTTCGTGGCAGTGGGTGACTCGTAGCACTAGTCGGTGAGTTTCGAGACAGTTCGTGGGTCCCGGCAGAGTCCCGGTGCGGTNGGGTTTTCGCTCTTTGCTGTTCTTGCATAATGAGACTCCTCGTGCTCTGTGTATGTGACCTAGAGTAAGGTGAGTGATGTTACATGTACCTACTAGTGGTAGGAGATTCAAATTTGAATTTGAATCTAGGATTTAGTGGGATTACACATTGGTATATGTGTGTGGTTTTTTTGGAAATTGGAGAGCGGGCGGGTTTCGTCGCGAATCTGTGACCGATCGATGTGAATCAAAATCGTAGGTTTATTGTCTCCGTTGTGCTGATCGCACTAGTACGATCCGTTCGCAAATCTAACGGACGGATCTACGGGAACGCGAAAAGTCCGCAGAGGGGTCAAATTGGCAAAACGGATAAATCGCGAAGAGACCCTATATTTTATGTGCCGAATCGTGTGAGATCGGACGTGGAGGTGCGTATGTGTAAAATACGCGCGCTGTGAGGGACTTGACAGCGAATATTATCCCTGGGTGGACTATCTTGCAAAATGTACATATGTATATAGTAGTTGCACTAGGGTTTCATGAGGAAACCCTAGCTTTTGGCCTTCTCTTTAGCCGAACTGAACCGTAGCCGCCCCACCTGCATCCCTGCCCAACCGTGTGCATGCCCTGACCGCCGGCAAAACCCTCCGGCCACCGGAAAATCCTTCCGCACTACCCTCTCCCTCCCTCTCGGCCAACCACTCCACCACGTTGTGGTTGGGGTCTCAAGGAGTCATCTAAGTCGGAGCGCCACCATCCCCTGGCTGAGACCAACGTCCGGTACCATCGCCGGACGTTTTCGCCATCAGCAAGCACCGCTGGAGCCAGCTGAGCAAGCTGCGGCCAGCTCTGGTCAGCCCAGACCGAGCAGGCTCGATCTCGGGTTTCGCGTGCGGCCACCGCCCCCTATCGGCCACGCCGCCTTCTGGCGACATCCCGCTCGCCGCCACCCGCCGCCCCGCCGTCCCGGAGCGCCGACGGAGCCGCCCTAGCTCCTTGCGGCCAACCGCGATCACCCAGACCGAGCCTAGGTAATCTCGGCATCCGCGCAGCGCCGTCGCTCCCCGCCGGCAGTGCCGCCCTCCAGACACCTCCGGTGACCTCTGGCGTTCATCCCCGGACGTCCCCGAAGCCGTCGGCCACCGCTCTTCCACTCTGCGGCCGTCCAGAGCTGGTGCGGGCCAAGACCGAGCCACCTCGGCCACCGCACGATGCCGCCGCCCACGGAGGGGTGCATCATGATACCCTCGGCCTCCGGCAACGGATCGACGTCGCCCCGACCTCCTCCGGCCGTCGCCTTGCCGCCGGCGCCCTTGAACCCGAGAGCAGCTTGGCGGATTGGATCGCAGCCGCCACGCCACCGACCGCCTCCCGCCGCTGGCCAGCACCTGCCCTGGACCCCATCGACAGGCCGCGCTCGTCCCCGGCCGGAGCGCCCGCCGTCCGGCCGCCGCCGGCCAGCCCTAGCTCTGCCCTGGCCGGTAAGCAATGTTTTTGCTGTTCTGCGCATTGTTTCGGTTTGGGATCAATGTTCCGGCGACCTGAGGCTGTTCTGATGCCTCCGGAGGTGAGCACGGTGATCGTCGGTCAGTGCTGATCACAGTGCTCACCTCATTTAAGGTCAAAGACCCCCGGATGAGTGAATTTGAAGCATTTTTAGTTTCAGCGCGCAGTTTCGCTGAAGTTCGCGTCGCTCGCGCTCTTGCCGCAGTGGCCGGAATTGCTCCGAAAGGTGAGCACGGCCTCCAGCATGCCGAGACCTATCAGCGGGTGTCTCGGTTTGGCTGATTGACTTCTGGTTTGTGTAGACGGACCATAAAAGCGCCGAAATCGCATGAAATAATGCGATTTCGGGTAATCGGGAGGGCTTTTATGTATTCTGGGTTGTTGCGGCTGCTGTTGGCAGCATGGGTGAGCAGTGGGTGACCTCTGGACTGATTGACCAAGGCCCCAGACCTTTGCGAAGATCGAAAATGCATTTTCGGCGCGTTTTTCGGCGAAATCCGCCGACGAAACGCGATTTCGGTTCGGAACTCTTTCGACGATACTTGGTGACCATTTGCCACATCGCTGAGCCTTGTTGTCTGGTCACTCGCATTATTTTGAGTGTTCGAAAACGACGGGTGAGTGACGGTGGGTTCCGGTGTCGAAATCGATACTTCCGAGAACCCGGATCGGAACGATTATCCGACGATAATCGTTTTGGAGTGAGTTAAGGTCTTTGCTGCCAAGTCACACGTAAATTTGTATTTAGTGGCAGCGGGTGACTCGTGGTATGAGTCGGTGAGTTCCGGGACAGTCCGTGGGTCCCGGCGGAGTCTCGGTGCGATTACGGGACTTCCGGCGTAGTACGGCGATCGGTTTGGGAAACCGATTCTCGTGGGTTTATTTGTGGGGTTATGCTTTTAGGGTTTCTTAGTTGTGGGTTAGACACTAACCCAGTGGACCCTCCTTAGGTCCGGTTGACGTTCTTTTGCAGTCAGGAGACAGGCGCGACATTTGTTCAGGTGGGTACTTAGATCCGACGTCGGTACAGTGGTGCACGCTCGGTGATGGTTTCTTACCCTTACTCTTCTGTTGTTAGTATTGCATAGTATACATTGAGCCCTGCACCCATGTTATTCCATTATATCTACTCGTTGTGTGCATTCTTAGTATCCTGAGTAGGAGTAGAGTGGTTCTATCTATGTGCGTATCTGTTGACCTGGTTGGTCGATTCTTGTACTTCATATCAGTGACTTGGTTGGTCGATTCTTGTACTTCGTATCAGTGACCTGGTTGGTTGGTTTTCGTACTTCGTATCAGTGACCTGGTTGGTCTGTTTTTGTATCTCGTATTTGTGACACATTCGGTCGGTTCCTTGACTTCTGTCGTTCGATGACCGTTGTGGTCGATGTACCCTAGAGGGGTTAGATTGTTGGCTTGTGGCCGACGGTAGTTCTGTATTCTATTGATACACCCTGATGACCTATTCGTCGATTCGTTGTGCATATATCCTAGTTGATCTGAGTGGTCAGTCCTTGTGGTTCATTGAGCAGTATTTGCATATGTTTGAGAGGATGTTGATGTTGTCCCATCCTAGTTGACCTGAGTGGTCAGTTCTCGTGCTTCCTTACAGTTGATGACCTATACGGTCGATGAGCCCTGTGGGCAGGATTGTCGGCTGGTTGCCGACGTTTGGCCTTTGAGCATATTAGCATTGACCGCCCGATACTCGTCGCATTTCACGAACATTGGCGGTCTGATCTACCGCAAGGAGTGTTCTTTTCCGGAAAAGTGGTTGCAGGTGTCAACCCGTGAGCCCTAGAGGGGTTATATGCATGGGAGAGTAGTAGTGGCATAGGTTTGAGGTTTGCGGTGCGGACCAATAGAGCAGCAGATTTCATATTGGGTATATTGGACTTCTTGACCGATTGACGCATATAGCTATAGTAACGGTTGTTGTTTGTATACCTTCAGTTCTTTCTTTACACTTGTCTTGCTACTATAGTTTAGCTCAATTATCAGATTTGGTTTTCATGCGGAAAACAAAATCAGGTAGTGAAAAAAATTTAAACGCTTTTCCGCTGTGTTTCAAACTAAAAGGGACCACGGGGCGTGACAAATTAAAGTGGTATCAGAGCCAAGTTACAACCACAACACTATTCACAGGTTGTTTTGAAAAGTAAATGAAATTGAACCATTGGTTAGGTTGACCCATAGGAAGACCTACGGTATATAGACACGTGAGTGCGGGGTTTGGACTTGTGTCTTGGGTTGCATTCGAGTTTGGTAAACTCGAAGTGCATGGTGTTTCTGTATGTGTTACGGTTCGCACAAGCTGGTGTCTAAGTCGGGAGTAGTGGCGGTGTACTTATTCGGACATCGAGTTGTGGGGCGACGTTCCCCAGGTGTTGCCACTCCTGTCAGGTGGGGCCTTGAAGGGCCAAGTGAGATTTTCGGGCCTAGGCGAGTGTCATAACTGCCGACGCCCAGGCCACTCTCTCTACTTAGGACACGAGAGCTGTTGCGAGTGTCTCTACGGAGATGGCACTGTGATCAGTTACGATCGTGACTTCAGTGGGGCTACTAGGGCGTAGCCCAGGGTTTGGTTAGCGGTCGTTTAGGTGACTGCATTGTTAGTGTTGCTTCCGCAGATCTTTGGGTAGGGTTGCGATGCCTACCTCTCCTCCTTGATTGCTGATTGGAATCAGCGGTTTGGATCTTTTGACCTTGAACTAGTTCTTTCGTCAAATTGACGTGTACTAGAGTCGGATTGACACAGTTTGGTGTCAGATTTTCGTTGATGCATACATCGTATGCTATTGTTCTAACACCTAAATTGGTGTGTTGTGGGTTAGTCTGTGGTTTGTGGTAGAATTCGTTTTGACTCGAGATACTCTTGGGTAGTGTCGGAGTTCTCGGAGCTTGGGTATAGTTCGGTTGTGGTGCGGAAATTGGTTAGAGAAACCATTTCTTAAAGCCTCAGTCCGTGTGGTTCGCGGTTTAGTGTCGCTAGTGGCTTTCAGATGTTGAAAGCTATGAAACTCCCTGTGAGTTGGTTCAAGGTCAGGTTGATTTCGAATGTCGTCTTGCAAAGTTGATGTTTCGACGGTTTTGGTTGTGAGCTTCTGGTTCAGTAGAGAGGTATCAAGTGGCTTGATACTTTAACGCGTTGTGCTTCCAACTTGTTGTTGGTAGTGGATCTTCGGATATTTCGCTTTTCTTTTGATAAGTATATTGGCTGCAGACAATATACTGTCGAAAGAGGGACGAAATACCATCTTCCCGTTTGGGACTTATGGATTGGGTCGATGTGTTCTCTAGACTGTCTTGTGGGAAAAGCTAGAGTGATGGTCATCTCTGACCATGTGGCGAGCCTTGGATTATTCCCCTGGCAGGTTTTGCACAGTTGACTTACTGTCACTGCTGATGGTTTTCACTTTGGTTCGAGTCTAGGTGATCGTTGGTTCTATTGTTGTGCCTTCCACAACTAAAGGTTTGCCTTGGTTGTTAGTCTCGGCCTTTTGCTAGGCGGTTCTGAATCACAGTTGTTGCGTGACTTTAGCCTGGTTGTTGGCTTTGATTGTCATCGTATGTGATAGCATATATGGTTTGCGACTCGGCTTAACGTGCAAACCAAGAAATGGTATGCTTGTCCAGTCAAATAGGTGACAGGTGCGCCTGGGTCTCAATGAGACATGTTTTTGGTGTTGCTCGGAACATCAATCGCTAGGGTCCCTGGTTGGACGGCAGCGACAGGGTCTCGTGGAGACAAATGTTGAGCATCGCCGACGGTTAGTATCGTTTTTGTGATTGGCGACCTGTGCATCAAGTGATGGACTTGCAAAGAGCTTTCAGTGGTCTGTTGGTACTGGTTAAGTTTGAGGAGGCAAAATTGTCTAGCCCAAATGGTATCGTCAGTTGGACCTGTTGGTCAGGTGGAAAGTGAGGTCTTGGACCTAGGACTATAGATTGTCGCAGGTGACTTTCCGTTGATGGAGGTTTTGGCAGTTTGTGTGGTTATTGGTGGGAGACTGTGGTCTCCAAGGTGAGAGTTTTGACTCAGGTCATAGAACAACGTTTTGTATTCGCTCGTGGTGAGCAGGTTGATGTTGTGGGCTAGTCGGAGTATTTCATTTCAGTCTACGTAAATAGACTCCAGATTAGTAGTTGTGTCTCATGACTTTTCTACGTGAACTTGCGACGTAGTCGAGTCGGTTGCTGGTGTGCGGACCAAGGTTGAGTGGACCTAGAATTTCTGAGTGTTGAAGTGTTATCTCAGAATTGGCAAAGTTGGAATCGACAAATCCTGGCAATGGGACTGTTTTTATCCGCAGGTTATAGGATGGTGTTGATCCCGGTGTGTTTTGGTCCGTAGATTTTGGGTTGGTATGTTTTTCCCTCGTTTTTGTCCGAGTGGAACCGTAGTCCTATTCTTCCCTTATTCGGAGATTGATTTGTCCAAATTCAAGGATTTGTGATTGACCAGTACTCAAGGGTGATATTGTAGTGGTTGAGTAATATCCGAATTCTATTTCGGTGGGTACGTGGTCAAGTTTCGGGGACGAAACTTCTTTTAAGGGGGGGATAATGTAAGGACTGAGATTTTGGCAGTGCAATTAGACTCTCTGTTGACGATGTTCCTGTGTGTAATTTAATTACATAAGCACTCGTCAAGTTTCAGGAGAAAATGAGCTAAAATGGAGAAGATACGCGATTTTTAGTTTTTACTTAAGTGAATAGTAACTCCGGTTTTTCGGAGAAGCCACAGAGTAGAGTTGGCTTTCGGCGCGTATCGGACTCCGTTCATAGCGATCCAATAGCTCGTTTCGACCGGTTCAGCTATTCTGGAACCAATGGCACTGACGGATTTCAGATCTGACGCATGATTTTCGAGAAAAAGAGATTTTATCGAAAAGAGGGTTTTCGCTCTTTGCTGTTCTTGCATAATGAGACTCCTCGTGCTCTGTGTATGTGACCTAGAGTAAGGTGAGTGATGTTACATGTACCTACTAGTGGTAGGAGATTCAAATTTGAATTTGAATCTAGGATTTAGTGGGATTACACATTGGTATATGTGTGTGGTTTTTT
>NW_017893509.1:36815-52272 GCF_001540865.1 Ananas comosus
AAGGGCCAAGCAGCTTAATTCTAAGGCTAAGAACCTAGAAACACCACTTGCTCAATTCGGAAAAGTAGAAACATAGCTATTGAGATTTTGTTTTTGAGTAGATTTTTTGTCAAATATATGAATTTTAATCAAACAAGGATTATATGGAGATTTATTCAGTCCGATATGCTAGAATGTTTGTGATAAACAATTATCTTCTAAGTTTGAGATTGTTTCAGAGTATTTCTTACTACGCTTTAGTTATGAAGTAAGTAAGATCAAATCTGATGCATACCAATGTCTTTCACTTTCCTGAAGATTTTTTACTAATAAAAATTGCTAATTCAGAACGCAATATTATCCGTTATGATTATTCTCTTTTTTCGAAAAAAAAAACACACACATATATATATATATATATATATATATATATATATATATATATATATATATATATATATATATATATATATATATATATATATTGTTGATACCAAAAAATTAACATGCCGATCTAACCGACGTATGAGCCAAAGAAATAAGGATACGTGGTATACCAGGAGTCAGCAATAAGGCACCTGAAGGTCAAGAGCGTTTAGGCAGGAACAGTTGAGAAGTGGGGCGTAACTTCCATGATTATGGCTACACCACTTCCCCCACTACTATAACCAACCAATAATGTGGGCGGATAAGATATTATAAACAGTAACTTTGAAGCTTGTAATAGGGGTCTTTCTCTCCCCTGAGCGAGAAGACCACCGCATTTTTAATACTTTCCTTTCCTGTATTTATCGTTTTCTAGGAGTAGTCTACATGTAATCTTTTTTACCCGCATTTATTACTTTCCTAGGAGTAGTTTTTAAGTTAGATCTCTGGAGTCTGTATGCCCCACCGGCACACTCTGTTATAATCTAGATTTTCAGAGTCTGTATGCCTTTTGGGTACACTCTGTTTTGTATGAGTTCCCAACTTCATTTTAATATATAAAAGCATTCAGCTCTTTCAGCCGACCAGTCACTGTATATTCCATCTATTCGGCTCATCAGCCGACCCAAACTTCAGTGTTTTTCGTACATTCGGCTCATCCAGCCGAACCGATTCCACATTAGATATTTTCGAACTCAGCTGATCCGATCTCTCATCAGCCGAATCGCTTGATCCAGTCGAAGGGCGCAAACATTGAGGGTCACTAATCGTAGCTGTTCCGCATCTCGACGCACTTCCCGAGGAGGATCTTTGATCGGGTCAAAGAGAAGGGAATTCGGCTCCTCACAATTTTTGGCATGCTCGGTGGGACATCTGCTTAGGTATTATGGCTGATGATAATGCCATGAATTTGCGCAATAGGGTTGTTCCTAGAAATTCCGGGAGCGATCAACCTAGTAATTCAGACAATGCTTGCGAACACCAAGCAGTTTTGCCAGTTGAGGGTGAAACTAGTGGTCAATCTGACCAACAAGAGCCTAGTTTGTCTCAAGCACTTGGACAAATGACACAGGTCCTACAAGTACTGGACCAAAATAGTCATAGAAGTACTGCCCATTTAGATGCAGTACTGGCCGCCATCACGGCCTCCAATGAGAATATTGCCCGAATAGGGCAATTATTGAATCGTAATGAGCAACCAGTAACAGGCTTACAAGGGCTTGTAGTGACACCGGTGTTACAAAATCCTGCAACATCAGCAAGTGATCAACCCCAATACCAGGGGGCACCATTTCAGACGGCTTACAGGCCGGCTGTTGTTAATGCCGGTCAGCAACCAGAGATAGTTTGGGGATTACCACCTCCTCCGCCAGTGGCAGTATATCAGTCCCAAAATGTAGGGGCTAGAGCTAGGGGGTAGGCTCCTAATATACAAGGAGTTAACCCTGTTGTGCAGAATTTCGGTCTACTGCAAGGACTGAATATGATACAAGAACAGGTTCCTTTCCAGGGGAACAATAACGAAATATACGCTCAGATTGAAGAAGCCATCCGAAATACTTTCGGAGTTAGCGCAAGGCAGGCAATGCGGCCTGTGTTTAGATCTCCTTATTCTGTAAATAAAGATACAGAATATCCTTATCTAGCAAATTGGAAAATGCCTAAGTTTAACAAGTTCTCAGGCAATGAGACCGAGAATACGGTCGAGCATATAGCCCGGTTCACGGCCTAATGTAGAGAAGCGGCTGCTGACTCATTTTTGAAACTTCGATTATTTAATACGTCGTTAACTAAAACGGCGTTTACTTGGTATACAAGTTTATCACCCAATTCCGTCCAAGATTAGGACGAATTGGAAAGAAAATTTCATGAGCAATTCTATAGGTCGGAGCCATAATTATTGGTTGCCGACTTGGTTTTATACCGACAAAAGTCAGGTGAAACGGTCGAAGAGTATTTGAACCGTTTCAAAATACCAAAATCCGGTGCTTTATGAGAATGTCGGAATCAGAGTTCGCCAAAATGACGTTAAATGGTCTGCATTTTAAGATAAAAGACCATCTTGAAGATAAGTCTTTTTCTAACCTATTTGATCTAGGTGTTCGAGTTGCCCAATATGAGCAATTCCGGAAGGAAAGTGAGAAAAATCGGCTGCAATGGAGCCGATATAAAAAGCAAAGCAAGGGCAAAGAGAAATCTTTGATAGAAGAATAGTCGGTTCAAGAAGAGCCGAGCCAATCGAGTGAAAGTGAAGAATCGGCTGATGAAGCCGAGGTATATGCGGCTGGTAAAGAACCACTTTCTTCAAAGAGAAATTCTTGATAGAACAACAGTTGGTTCAAGAAGAGCCGAGCCAATAGAGTAAAAGCAAAGAATCGGCTGATGAAGCCGAGGTATATACGGCTAGGATGGTAAAGAGTTGCTTCCTTTAAGCCGACCAAGACTAGCAAAATTAAGCTCGGATCTCGGCTGTGTCATTGAGCCGTTGATTTGGCACCAATAGTCATTCGAACGTTCATTCGAAAGACTATTGGGGGGGCATTGTTAATACCAAAAAATTAATACGCCGACCTAATCCACGTATGAGCCAAAGAAATAAGGACACGTGTTACACCAGGAGTCGGCAATAAGGCGCCTGAAGGTCAAGAGCGTTTAGGCGGAAATAGTTGAGAAGTGGGGCGTAACTTCTATGATCATGGCTACACCACTTCCCCCACTACTATAACCAACCAATAATGTGGCCAGATAAGATATTATAAATAGTAACTTTAAAACCTATAATAGAGGTCTTTCTCTCCCCTGAACGAGAAGACTACAGTATTTTCAATACTTTCCTTTCCTACATTTATCGTTTTCTAGGAGTAGTCTATATGTAATCTTTTTTACCCGCATTTATTGCTTTCCATCTATTCGGCTCATCAGCCGACCCAAAACCTTGTTCATTCTATACATTCGGCTCTTCCAGCCGAACCGAGTCTATAGTAAAGGACTTCGAGCTCGGCTGATCCGATCCATCATCAGCCGAACCGCTTGATCTAGTCGAAGGGCGTGAACTTCGAGGGTCACCAATCGTAGCCGTTCCGCATCCCTACACTCTTCTCGATAGAGATCTTTGACCCGGTCAAAGAGGAGGGGATTCGGATCCCAACAGTATATAATGGGTTGACACAACATATGCCACAACAAGTTCGCTACCAAGAACATGTCAACTAGTCTCTACTAAATAGAGTTTGCCATTTGCACATGTGTCATTTTACCCCTACTACATAGAGTATGCAACATGTTATGCATAACACATGTATTTCATGCATTTCAAAATTCTATCATGACAAGAATAACATGATTATACAACCATTAAATTCCTATAATATTATAGGAGACATAGAGGGAGTTCACCCATTTCGATGAGGTCAAACCCACCGGATATCTCTCGAACCCCTTTCGTTCCTTCAAACGAAGTTATCTACCAAGCTTCTAGCACCCGAAGAAAAATTTCCAAAGAGTTACAAGCTTCGAACGAATATCATTCTAAATTCACCAAAAATCAAGTATAAAATAGGTAAAAATTACCTTTGGTCATGTAGAACTTGTCCAAAGTCCAAATTGAAGATAGAAAGCTTCAAATCCAACCTATAAGAGTGTTCTACACTCATCAATTCCATCCAAAAAGCTCACAATTGGAAAACCCCAAAATAAACCCTAGTTTTCCAAAAATTAGGTTTTCTCCCAAATCTTTTGTAAATCTCTTAAATAGGAGCAAGAGAAGATTTCTAACCTCAAAACAAGTTTCAACTTAAGCCATGATGTGCTAGGGTTGAAGTTTGATCCAGCCACAAGCTTTTCATGTATCTCCAAGCTCCTCTCTAAGGTCCCAAGGCAAGCATCCATAGAGGAAGAAGAGAAAAGGAGATCAAAACCCAAAAACTAGATGGATTGGAGAAGAAATTCTAAAGAGAGAGAGAGAGCAAAACCCACCTTAGCCTCTTCCCCATCCTCAGCCAACTGAGGAACAAGTGGGGATGAAGGGGTATATAAACACAATGTAACAATATCGATTCAAGCCCCTTAAAATCCTAAATTTACAAATTGCACGAACTGCAGTTTTCCACACTGCGTACCGGTACTCGGGGAGGAGTACCGGTACCCTGCACCAAAATCTGTCAAACCCGAGCGCATCACCTTTGGGTTTAATACGGCGTACCGGTACTCGACTCCCAAATCTTTAACCCGAGAGCAGTTGTTCTCGATCACACACTTGGGTACTGGTACCTCACCCTGGTATCGGTACTCAGCACCCCAAAAACCTGATTTTGCAAGTTTCGGAAATGCATGAAATTTGATTTCTAGATACTTCAAGTGGTATAGATTATATTCAACGGTGCCGATCGTCGATTTGGAGGCTCCATCATCGAAAACAAACGGGTGGCAACGGAGCCCGTTTGCTACTGATATTATTCTAGCTCAACTATATATATAAATATATAGGCTAGGGCTACTATACTCTTATGAGTATAGACCTCCTTGTACTCATAAATTTTTAACTGTTGAATGATGGGATGTGTGATTAGGATGATGGTGGTCCCCACATAGAATGATAGTGGTCCCCTAGGGTTGAGTGGGTAGTTGGTTGAATAATATGATCTAACGGGTGGAAATGATCAATGGAATAAATCTAAAGGTCAAAAACTTATGAGTATAAGGGAGCCAATACTCATAAAAGTATAATAGCCGGACTCTATATATATATATATATGTATATATATATGTATATATATGTATATATATATGTATATATATGTATATATATATGTATATATATGTATATATATGTACATATATATATACATATATATACATATATATATATACATATATATATGAGTGAGGCTACTGTGCTTCTGGAAGCACGGAGCCTTCCATGCTTCCAGGTCGTTTTTGATGTTGCAACTTTCGAATCGTCGATCGGCTCCGTTAAACTTGATCTAGAGTATTTGAAGTACTTAGAAATAAATTTTATAATTTGTTGATATCATTTGCCTAGTGATCGAAGAGACTCAAAATCAATAATTTTAATGACCATGGTGAGCCGTTTGCAAGTTTAACGTGTAGAAATATCCAAATCACGTGAAATTTTGATAGAAAATATTTATACTGTATAAAACAAGATCAATATCTTTGATCTAAAATTTTAATGTCATATTATCACGTTTTGTAATATTTTTATTTTCAGCCGTTGATTTTGAGCCCCTTAGTTCACTATGCAAATGATATCGAAAAATTACAAAATTTATTTTCTAGGTACTTCAAATACTCTAGATCAAGGTTAACGAAGCCGATCGACGATTCGAAAGCCGCAACATCAAAAACGACCTGGAAGCATGGAAGGCTCCTGCTTCCAGAAGCATAGTAGCCTCACTCTATATATATATGTATATATGTATATATATATACATAGAGCTAGGCTGGTATACTATCGGTAGCACGGAGGCTTCCGTGCTACCAAGTTGTTTTTAATGATGCGACTTCCAAATCGACGATCGGCTGCGTTAGACTTGATCTACACTATTAAAAATATTTGGAAACTAAATTTTATAATTTTTCGACATCATTTGGCTAGTGATCAAAAGGTCTCAAAATTGACAATTTTAATGGTAGATGTGATGCATTTGAAATTTAACAGTGTAAAACAATCCAAATCAGATGAAATTTTTATAGAAAATTCTCTTTACTATTTAGAGTAAGATCAGTACCTCTGATCTTAAATTCAAGTCTTCTATCATTATTTTTTATGAGATTTTTATTTTCAGCCATTTATTTTTGGACTACTCGTTTGATAGGTAAATGATGTCGAAAATTATGAAATTTAGTTTTCAAATAATTTTAATAGTGTAGATCAAGTCTAACGGAGGCGATCGTTGATTTGGAAGCCGCATCATTGAAAACAACTTGGTAGACGGAGGCTCCGTGCTACCGATAGTATACCAGCCTAGCTCTATATATTATATATATATATATATATATATATATATATATAGATATATATGTATATGTATAGTATATATTATATATATATATATTATATACTATATTATATGTATATGATATATATTCATTATATATTATATCTACATATATATACATATATATACATATATATATATATACATAACATTATATATATATTATTTATACATATATATAGTATATATTATATACATACATATATACATATATACATACATACATATATACATATATACATACATACATATATATATATATATGTATATATATGTGTATATATATATATATATATACACATATATATACATACATATATACATATATTTATACATATATATACATACATACATATATATTCATACATACATATATATACATACATACATATTGTTGGTAGCCGAAAGTCCCGACCCTTGACCCGGTCAAATATTCTCCTCGGGAAGAACGTCGGGATGATGAGTGGCCGCGGTTGGTGACCCTCGAAGTTTGCGCCCACGACGGATCAAGCGATTCGGCCGATGAGGGATCGAATCAGCCGGGTTCGAAGACCTCTACAGTAAACTCGCTTCGGCAGGATGAGCCGAATGAAGAGGGGAAGTCCAGAATTCGATTGAAAGATGAGCCGAATGGCTAAACAACGCAGGAAACTGGCCTGCCTGAAAAGCCGATAATAGCCCTCTATTGAATATAACAGCAGAGAGTACAGAGAGAAGAGTTTTTAGTCTACAACGGAGTGATGCCCGAGGGGCAGACAGACTCCAGGATGCTAAGTTACGAGAACTACTTCTAGGAAAGGCGGTAAATGCAGGAAAGAAAGATGCAGGAAAATAAGGATGGTCTTTTGTTCGCACAGGGAAAAGACCCTTTTTCAGGGTGCCGTATGCCTATTTATAAAGTTGCCCTTGCGTTTAGTTATCGTCACTGCACGATCGGCCACTATCTCCTAATTTGGAGGACCACCTTCTGCTGATTGGAACTGCTCATAACTGCTTGCGGTTGCTACAACTTTTTGAACAAATGCGGCTCATATCTTCTGGCGCGTCTTATATACTCCCGGTCCACCGTTTTGACATAGATCATGGATGTAGTCCCGGCTTGCCAGCTGTCCGCGCCGAATTGGCCCAACAATTGCCCCCTCGGCAGCATTCGAAGCAATGCTTCGGTAGCTGGCGTTATCTTTTGAACCCTTAGTATACTTTTCGTCTCAACCTCTTAAAACAAGTGCGATCCGAGGCGTATTCCTCGGTCCAATCAACTTCAAATTCTCTGACATAATCTGCAGCAATCCGTAGCACAATCTTTTGTACGGTTTAATCTTGGCCGCTGATTCTCTTCTTTACGGCCTTGATCACATTCTCTACTTTTGTCTCATATACGGTATTAATTAGGTTATCTTAGTTGCCGCTGTCTATTCATCGTTATAGCCGACCTCGGAACTCATAATCGATGCGACAGATAGCCCTTTCTTCTTCCCCAAGTTTCTTTTTTGTCTCTTCTATCTCTTATATCTTTTCCCCGTCTTCTCCTCTTCGTCTCTTTCATTCTTCTATTGTTTCCTTCCCTTCGCCTTTCATACTTGTTAACCGAATCTTCCGGCTTCTCTCTTCTTTTTGAACAATGTCTTTCGTTCCTCCTCTTCCTTCTCATTCGTCTCTTGACTATACTATACTCAAAACCTTCGTTGATTTAGATCCTTCTAGGTTTATATTAGGTCCTTCTCTTATAGATGAACTATCTCCTACTGACTCCCCTTTCTCTGATGAGGGACTTCCTTTAAAAAGAGTTATTCATCTCCATTCTTGGTACTCATCAGCTTCGACAGGAAAGAGTCTCAGAACTTGGCCAAGCGTCTTTGAAGCATATTTGGCCTGGTTAGTAGAGTAGAATCCGTTTTTGGCGACTTCTGGCGGAAAATAGGCATTTATGAAGCGATTCAATTATCTCGGCACCCTCCTATAGCCGATAATCTTCTTCTGGCCGCCGCTCTTTGTTTCTGGTCCCCTGTTTCTAATATTTTTCTTTTCAAAAGAGGACCTCTTACCCCCACTCTTTTTGATGTAGCCGCCATTGTTGGCTTACGCCCTCATGGCGTTACCCTCTCTATGGCCTACAATCCTGATGGTGTGTCTGATTTTGAAGCACACCTCGATCTTAATGATTTGGCTTACTCCAAATTTCTCCGAAAATTTGCAGGTGAATCCCCTGCCTCGGTCACCAGAAAGGAACATACGGCGTTCCTCCTATACTGGTTGTGCCATAATCTTTTCTGCACTCATTCACAGAAAATCAATCGGGATTTTGTTCCGATCGCCATTGGTTTATCTAATGGCGATAAGTTGGCCTTAGGGCCATATTTTCCTGCTTTCGTTTACAGGAAAATTTTTGATTCCATTAAGTCACTACCTTCCGGTGATGGCATTGCCATCAGCTCTGGGTGTGTCGTTTTTTGGTTTCTGCAAATGTTTCTTCAGTTCTATATTCCTGCTTTATGCCAATCTCCTTTCAATCCGATTTCAGCTGCCCAGTTTGATTTTTATGGGCTAGCTCTCGGCTGTCCACAGCCGATGACCTCTGGTCAATCCTCTGATTTTCTTACTTACTTCAAGGCTTTTTTATGAGCCAGCCTCTGATTCAGCTATTTCTTGGGCTCCATTTGTTGATCGTCTCACCGGCCCCTCTTGGTTCCTGGCTCGGTTTGAAGCCATTCAGGGCGAGCTATCTTCTTCTCGCGCCGGTGAATATTCAGATGTATGGTATTCCTATCTAGCCCCCCGGGATCTTCATGTGGGGCTTAAATCACGTTCAAAATTATTACCGAGTACTGAGGTTTATTCTCCTCAGTATGTAGCGCGGCAATTTGGGTTCGTTCAGCCGATCCCAGCTCCTTCTAAATTTTTTACGGCCAACACAGCCGATCATCGTCCTCCCACCAAGAGTATATTTGAAGCTGACAAGCTTTCGGCTATGGGGAATCGTCTCACACGCTTCTTCCAACTAGCAAGCTTCCGTCCGAACTATACAGGGTAGCCCTTGCTGGCTATGCTACCACGTGGGATCAGTTTACTGACAGCTCCTTTGATCTTTCTCTGCCTCGAGCATTCCGCAAAACCATCCATCCACTTAGTTAGTTATCTAATATTTGTTTATAATTTTCTTCTATTATGGCTGTAACTTATTTTTTATTTTAACACAGCCATTACTCCGAGCAGAGATTCTCCAACCGAGATTGAGTCTCCACCAAAAACTATTTCTGATGCCCCGCCTTCTTCCTCGGTAAAATATTATTTCTCTACTCATCTTAATCATAATCTTTTTCTCTACTCATTATTTTTGTTTATTTCTGTTTTCAGTCGATTCCTGCTTCTCCATCGGTCCCAGCTTCAGACAAAAGACCGATTGAAGTTGTTCAAGTCACTCCCCCGCCGTCTTCCAAACGGCGTAAATCAGTTGTTAAAAGAAAATTTCAACAGCCGAAAGTACCCCTTTGGCTGATACCACTAAAGACAGAGCCGAGGATATTCCTCCAGCTAACATTCCGTCCGAAGAAACTATTGCACTCTCTTCGGCTTCCTCTGTTCCAACCGAAACGATTGATGTCGGGGTAAGCCAAATTAATTAGTTGTACGAAAAGAATATTTCTTAATTATTTATTATTTTCTTTTAAACTACAGTCCTTTCCTGAACGAGCCCCTTTTGCTCATTATTCGAAGATGCAGATAGAACGGCAGCTTCGCAGGGAAGCCCGTCTGGAGAAAAAGAGAGGGATGGAAAAGAAGAGAAAATCTGTTGAAACGGCAAGCACAACGCCGTTACCCAGTGAGGTTGCATCACCTCGTTCTGCTCCTGCCCTAACATCAACTACAGGAGATGAACGAATAGACATACCTCTCGGGCGAACTTCTGGAGACAAAAGCACTATTCCTCCCCGTTGGACCCAGGGAGCTTCTTCCCCTACTCCTGATGATCCTTTATCTGCAATTCTTCATTCTTTTTTGATTTCAAGCCCCAGCTCCAATGAGGGGGATGATTCTTCGACTATTACCATTTCATCGGACACCCAGAACAAATTCGATGAATGTCTTAAAATGTATAGCATTGGTATTCCTGGCCTAACTCAGAATCCAGAACAATTTGATCGGCTATGCGCCCTTTTACTTGATTTAGCTGATCGATCAGATATTACCCCCGGTATCAAATGTTTTGTAGCAACCTTATCACTCTAACTTTCATCTTTTTTGTCTCGGCAGCGATCTTTGGGCGCCGAATTTGTAGCTTTAGATCAACATTTTCACCGTGTTGATCATTTTAAGAAGAGTATTCCTGATATAGCATCTCTAATTGCTGAAGTGCATCAAGAGGATAGAGAACTGGCCGATCAAGGATCGGCTCTAAGAAAGCGGATTTCCACTCTTAAAGAAGAATTAGCAGCAGCCGAATCTACTCTGGCACAAACTTCTGAGCGTCGACTTCAATTACAAGATCAATTGAAGTTCAGAAAGATAGAAGGGATAAAGATTCAAGAAGAGCTTTCTCAACTCTACAATGTGCATCCTTTGATGAAGCGCCAAAGAAAAGCTGCTGAAATTGCCCAAGCCAACCTTATAGCCGAATGGAACCAAATTAGAGACTTATAATCTTGATTCGGCTTGTAATATTCTAACTCTGATTTTGACTATGCTCCTACATGGATGGGTAATATTTCTGTAAATATTTTTCGTTGATTGGTTTTTCACTTTCTGACCCATCTCTGTTTTGCAAATAATATGCATTTCCTCTTGTGATTCGGCTAATCTAGAATGGTCCTTCCCAATTTGGGGACCATTTTCCATACATTCGGTCTTTTTGAATGATCGGAAAAACCAGCCGAAGTACTAAATCACCAACGACAAATGTTTTTAATCGAACTTTCTTATTATATGCATTACGTACTCGGCTTTGGTACGCTTGCATATTATCTAAAGCTATCAACCGAGTATCTATTAATTCCTCTGTTTTGTCTTTCATTAACTCACTATATTCATCAGCCGAAAGATTTTTTTCGTTTTTCTATCCTTAAAGAAGGAATTGTTATCTTGGCTGGGATTACAGCCTCATGGCCGTAAACTAGTTGGAATGGTGTCATCCCTGTTGCCGTTTTAACTGAAGTTCGACATGCCCATAATACTTCGAAAAGTTTTTCATTCTATTTTCTCGGATGCTTTCCAATACGTCGTTTCATAAGGTTGATGACTATCTTATTTGCTGCTTCTACCTGTCCATTCACTTCGGCATAATAAGGAGACGAATGAAGCAGCTTTATCTTTCGAGACTCGACGAACCGAACAAACTGTCCCCCTGTGAACATTGTCCCTTGGTCGGTTGTTACTGTCTCGGGAATCCCAAAACGATGAATTATATGATCTTCAACAAAATCAATAATTTTCTTTTGAGTAACCAACCAAGTAGGCTTGGCTTCCACCTACTTAGTAAAATAATCAATGGCTACTATTAGAAACTTGTGACCAGCCGAGGAATTCAGCTGAATTTCTCCAATTAAATCAATGGCCCAGCCTCGGAAAGGCTATGGTTTAATTATTGCGTACATCTCAGAGGCAGGAACCCTCTGAATCGGGCCATGAAATTGACATTCTTGGCAACCTTTAACATATTCTATGCAATCTTGATGCATAGTCGGCCAATAATATCCTAGGTGCCGAATTGTCCATCTTAACTTTTTTCCTGCTAGATGGGTTCCACATATTCCTTCATGTGTTTCTCCCATTACTAATAGAGCTTCTTCAGGCCCTAAGCATTTTAATAGAACTTCTTCGGCTGTTCTTTTGTAAAGTTGACCATCCAACAAACAATAGCCGAGAGCTCTTCTTCGAATATTATAATCGACCCTTATATTAGGATCCTCCAAATATTTGATCAATGATTTTCTCCAATCTTCTTTCACTTCTATAGGAGCTATAATCGGTTCTCGTATATGAACCGAAGGTAGTAATCTCCTCTGTATTACTATTAACTCTGACTTCGGCTCTCTGTATCCTGAAGCCGATTGGGCCAATTCATTTGCCTTTTCATTTTCCTGTCTGCTCAAATGTTCAAATTCGGCTTCTCCGAAATTGCATAATAATTCTATTGTCTTCCTCAAATAATTTTGCAAATTCGGATTCTCACATCGGTATTCCCCGTTAACCTGCTTGATTACTAACTGTGAATCACCGATGACTTTGATTGACTTTGCTTTCAATTCTTGCAATATTTCAAGGCCGATTATCAAGGCCTCATACTCGGCTTGGTTGTTGGAACAACCGAAATCTAATTCAAACGCAAATTGACAAACATGACCTTCAGGAGATTGTATCACTATCCCTGCTCCTGCAGATTCGGTTGTTTTTGAACCGTCAAAATACAACACCCAAGGTTGGCAGCCGATCAAATTTTGTTTCGGCTCCTCAATCTCTACACATGGGTGATCGGCCAAAAAGTCAGCTATAGCTTGGCCTTTGACAGCTTTGGCAGGAACGTAATTAAGGGAAAACTCGGATAAAGCTAATATCCATTTCCCAATTCGTCCTCGTAACACTGGCTTAGATAACATATATTTTACCAAATCGGTTTTGCATATTACCGATACTTCAATTGATAAAATATAATATCTCAATTTTGTGCATGAATAATATAAAGCCAAACATAATTTTTCCATAGCCGAGTACCGTTTTTCTGTATCAAACAGACGTCGGCTTAGGTAATAAATGGCCTGTTCTTCCTTCTCTTCATTTTCTTGAGCCAGCAAACATCCCAAATTTTCGTCTGCAGCCGATATGTACAACTTCATCGGCTGATTTGGCTTCGGAGGTACCAGTACCGGAGGATTTGATAAATATCTTTTTATATTTTCAAACGCCTCTTGCTGTTTTTTTGTCCAAACGAATTCTTCTTTATCTTTCAGCCGAAGTAGTGGGGTAAAAACCCCAATCCTTCCGGCTAAATTAGATATAAACCCCCGAAGATAATTAATCTTTCCCAACAAGCTTTGCACTTCTTTTTTGCTTTTAGGTGGCGGTAATTCTAATATGGCTTTCGCCTTATTTTGATCAATTTCAATCCCTTTCTTATGCAATAAAAATCCTAAAAAGTTTCCTGCTGAAACTCTAAAAGCGCATTTCAAAGGGTTCATTTTCAAATGTCGGCGCGTGATAGATTAAGTTGGTACCAGAGCTTAGAATTAGGTCGTTGAGACCTAAAAAACCTTAGGCTTTGGCAGACATTAGGAAGGCAAACCGTGAGAGACGTGACTTATCGCGAAAGTCGGCGATTGAGTGGTTTTAACTCCTCCTAATGTAGAGAGAGTGATTGAAGAAGTGTCTGTTCTCGCCAGATGAATTATGACGGCTGCAGACGGCATAATTTTCTGGAGGAACAAAGATGGCCTTCTAGATTTTCGCTTAATTGGGTCGAGAGTTGTTTGTGTTTTGTATCTGACAACTGTTTTGGTTTCAGGTGGCCATGAGGCCTTATCGACGCCGAGGTTGACCGCCGACGCGAGATCATTCCGTGCCATCAAAGATGCCAGAGCAAGTGGACCGAGTGCACCCTCAGATTTGAGAGAGCAGTTNTCGACGCCGAGGTTGACCGCCGACGCGAGATCATTCCGTGCCATCAAAGATGCCAGAGCAAGTGGACCGAGTGCACCCTCAGATTTGAGAGAGCAGTTTGTTGCCTTGACTGAGGTGACCAGGCAACAGGGTGCGTTACTGCAGAGGATGTGCGAGGCGTTCACTCAGCAGCCGAGTGCAGCACCTAGAGCGTCGATGCCGTAGGCACCACTCCCGACTATTCTAGTGGATGCACCAGTGTAACACCCTGGACCTTTGCAAATTGCGAGGTTCGAGTGTTTGGATGTGTTTCGAGCTTTTCCACACTTGGTGGAGGGTCGTAGAATATTTTTCGACCTAAAAAGTTCGAAAACCTGAGTTTTGGTTTGGTCCTGAGAGTTTTCACTCTCGGGGACCGGTCCTGTAAGGTACCGGACTTCTAAAGGTATGAAGTTACGGTGTACGTTTAAATGGTTCCGGTGAGGTTGCGGTGTAATGTAATATACCGGATTTAAATATAAAAATAGAAATAAATAAAAATAGTATGAGATACTATTTTTATTGGATTTAGAGAAGTGAAATATGAGTTAGAAACGACCTGTGCTGAAATCGGAATTAAAACAGAAGATTTAGAATTTTCTGTTGGAAATGGGACAGATAAATTAGCAGAAAATGCACAGTCTCAGAAAATTATGAAAATTGGCAGAGATGTCAGAAATATTTTTATGAGGCTATATTTAAAGTTTCATATTTTTCTGACACCCATAGAGTGGGAAATGAAATCCGAAGGCTATCTGATAAAGATTGCAGTTCGGTACAGTTTTCGGTGACCAAACGGGGTCGAAACTGAAAACTTTAGATATATTCTTGTTCAGTACGTTAAACCGAACATGACTGTCAAATTTGAGCTCAAACGGACATTCAGAAGGGCTCCAACGAAACTTATCAGATTTAGGGACTAAATTGGAAGGTTGAATAGTTGAGGGGCTAACTTGCAAAATGGGATTAAATCCCTTTTCTCCTCCTTCCTCCTCAGCCGAATGCAACACACACACACACGCATCACGCACACACACGCATACATGGAATGGGAGAGACAAAACCTCCCTTTTCTCTCTCTAATTCTCTCCCAAAATTGATGAAATTGGTGGAGAAGCAAGCTTGGAAATGGATCTTCATCTCCTTCATGTTCTTCCTCTCCATTGGAGCTTGCTTGAGAGGTAAGCTTCAAACCCCTTTAATGGTAGATCCTTAATGGTTGGTCTAAATACCTTACAAATGGATTTAGAGGAATCCTAGCACGCTAACTAGATGAATGATGCTTGATTCACGAAGAAATTTGGTGGATTTTTATCTAGTTGTAAACCTAGGGTTCAAAATGCTAATTTTTAAAATATGAGGGTTTGATCTAATTTGACCCTCCGTAAACCTAATTGCTAGGTAAC